>NW_027516518.1:0-57612 GCF_048772815.1 Callospermophilus lateralis | reverse complement strand
GCCTCAGGCCACCCCTTTGTGAAACCTGAAGAAAACAGTTTTCAAATACAAATGAATGGGCATCACCTGTGGCTTCTGGCTTCATTGCTTTGAGAATGGATGTGTCTGAATCAGCCTCTTGGCCATGTGTGTGGCTGTGACTTAGATTCTCAACACCTGATGAATCTAAAGAATGATCCCATGCGTGCATCCAAAACCATAAGGGCAAAAAATCATTCATTGTGGATGAAGTCTCTTGCCTTCCTCTGTTAGGTTCCTGAACTCCATCTAGTGAGAATAGGGATTCTTTGGGTCAATTGAGTTCTTCAAATCTCTGCAGAGGTGTTTGGGTTTTCGAATAACTTTAAATCACATAAAGAATCTATTCCTGAAATCAGTAGGCCTCAAATTAGAGAAACACAGAAGAATTAACGGCAGGCTTATTTGATCATTGCTGGTTCACAGAAATGGTGTCCAGGCCACCCTGACTTTAGGCAAATGAGGGGAAAACGAGCTGATTTTGGACACTGTCTTGGGCTGCGCCCCTCATGGAAACCTCCACCCAGAGGTTAAGATGATTGACTATATGGAATAAGATGAGGGCCATGTGGGAGTGTTTCGGTTTTAATTTTGGTCATTTGTGTGGCATTGGAAAAAATGACTGGGTCCACGTGGGCTTGAACTCTGGTGTGATTCCCCTTAGAGACTGGGTTTTAGAACTGAACTCAGAGAAGCATTGCCATGAATTTTGTTAGGATTTCAAGAGGCCACGCATGAAAGTCGCTCTTGGAAACTGAGACCTAGGCCCCGGGTGGATTTCCACAGAGGCCTGAGAATCTCAGCAAGGATATCACATGATTTTATTCTTAAAGACATGGCAGCCATAGTTGAGAGTCAAAACACACATGGACCTCACATTGTAGACCTCAATGGGCCTGGCCTAATGTGACGTTTTGACCACTCTTTGGAAAGCCTTGCCTGTGAGAGTTCTCCAGAGATTTCATTGAAATGAGCTTCCTCACCATTTAATGTTTGCTGAATGAATTGAAACCCACAGTGCCTCCAACTTCATGCTTGAAAAATGGCTAGATAAATACCATGAAATTTTTGAAATTTCTATGACCAGGTGGCACTGGAGAAACATTGGATGTCCTGTTGCTGATCATGAGTATACCAGACAGTGCCTTGATTTACGGAGTTTCATGAAAATGGTGTAGAATAGGATGGCAGTAAGTTGGAGCCTGCTGAGTAGTGGGTCTAGAGCAGTGGTGGGGAGGTGTTTGATAAAACATCCGTGGTAGGGCCATGTGGATCTACCATTGGATTCCAAATGGCTTGTAACTGACGTGGTACAGCCAGCAGACCCTTATATGTAAAGGCATCTTGTTATATGCAGAGTTTTCAGAGGAAAATTAAGAATCAGGTTGATATGGACAAGGGGGCAATGGGGCAAGCTGTGAGAGATCGAAGCTTATTTGGTGCATTCTCTAGCAGACCCTGACCCACCACACGTGACAGAACTCCCTCCAGCACTCTGTCCCAGATTAGCTCCTAGTATTTCGTGAAACAAATACCAAACTCACAGTGCAGCAGCAAAAATACCACAAAAAGTGGAGGAGGACCAAATGGCTTTACAGTCCACACGGGGAGAAACTTAGTCCCCAGTAGCCTCAGTTTACCTACAAAGAGTGGATTCAGCACTGCTTCATCTTGTTCATTGGAAAATAAGAAACCATGTCCTCCAGGTCACATAGATGCAGACGCAGCTTTGATGGTCTCACTACAAAGAAAGACAAATCTCCTGAAAACAACATATATTTCAAGTACAGAAGCTCAGAGGCAGTTTCTCAAAAAGTTTTTAGGCCAGCAGAGCTCCATATTTGTGGAGTGTTTACCCTGTCCCTTAGTTTTGCAAACTCCTCTACCACCTCCAAGGTTGTGAACTCCTGAGCATTTTTCATTCCAGATATGTAATCAATGATTTTGTAACTCTTCTCCTCTAATTGTGTCTTACTTGGGGTGAAGGTAATGTCAAGGCATTCTTCTGGATGAGAGCGGGAGGATATTTGTGCAGCATATATTTACATACACATTGGATTCATTTTCCAATTTTCCATTCGAAATGCTGAATTCCTGAGACTAAGCCATACCTAGTAGACTCAGACTATTCATCCTAATATAATGGGGGAAATTAACCCAACACAATAGAAATACAAGCACTTCAGAGGAGACATGTTGTATAGTTGGACTTGACATTTGCATTATATAAGGTAGGAGTTATAAATGTATTCAAATTTTATTGAACATATTCTCCATGTGTTTTTAAACTTAACAAATATGTGAATTCTTGTTTCCCTTTTCTGTAGCCTATTCACACATGTATATATATATATGCATATATAGAATCCTAGCAGGTATCACACGTACATTTTGTGAGGTGGCTGTCTTAGCAGATACAAATTGTGAGAAGAGTGCACTCCTCCTAAATGCTGTTGGAAATAAAAATTCAACCTATAGGAGACCGTCCTAGTCGAACAACGTTATACATAAAGTCATATTCAGTAAAATAAATATTTTTGCATTTCTGGATGACATATATTTACTGATGAATTTCGATTGGCATTTATATTGGTACTTTTTAATGTCTGTGAGTGTTGTGTGTGTATGTGTGTGTGTGTGTGTGTGTATAGATATAGATATAGATATACTCTCCAAATTTTTCAAAATATGAAATATATGTGTCTAATATACACCCTCTAAATTCATTCATGTTCATGTATGTGGATTTATAATCAACTTTTCACAAGATTATAATCAGAAATATTCATGCACCTGAAATACATATTTGTTTCCTAGTACTGAAAACTAACTTCAGTGAATGGTGCATACATATCCTAATTATTCTACAGTAACTGACCCAGTCTAACATCAATGCAAGTAGACTCGTATGCGACATGATATGTAATTTGTCATTCATTTGTATTCGACACTGGTACATTATTGTTTCTTCAGTTTTTGCACATCATAGGATATACATTTCACCCACAAGTTCACAAATTAATAGGCATTTGTTTCAACTTTAATCACTTCTTGCTTCAGAACACATGTATTGTCAGGGTTTCTTGACTGGTCTATTCATGAGACTTCTTACCAAACACATTATTTTGAATTTCCATAATCATTTTGAAGCAAAACTCACAAACTCTTCATGATAAAAGAAAACACTAATATTTCCATTAGATAAATAACTGGTTGGAATTAATGATTGTATATCAATATACGATTTCCTTTAATTTTTCAGATATCAGTTCAATGCATTATTTAAAGTTCAAAAAAGTTATATTATTTATTCACAGTATGGTCTATTCATGCTTTTTCTCTATGTTCATACAAACAGGGTACACCTCTTTGTACAACCAATTCTAATTTTACATCTTCAATATATTGCTCCCAGAAATGGTGAAAGAAATACTCATGTCACCTCATTATCACAGTAATATTCTGGACAAAAAATGGAAAGGTCACACTTATGATTGTACCAAAGCCTAAATAGAAAGTGAACATGGATTTCTAAAAACATCCATGTCCAGGTTGCCTAATGCTGTCAATTGTCAATTCTATTGGTGACTACATATTTGTTTTTTCCTAATTTATATATTCAAACTCAACCCTGTTGAAAATGTCTAATTCTATCACTCACTTTATACTTTGCCTCATTTCGTAATGTTTCGATTGATATCGGCTTTTCTACATATTTTCCCCAGTTCAACATACTGACTGACTCTTCATATGTGTTGACATTTACATTCACTCTATAACCGAAAGTCTATTGCTAAAGAACTTTTGGTCCAAATCCTATACTCACTCTTCTTCCTAAACCTACCGACTATCTTCCTAATCCTACTGAATATCCCTTTTTGACTGGATGTTCTCTTCTAAATTCAATCATCCAATTTACAAGGTCCTATGCCATTGTATATCGAATTATCTGAGACAACTTTGCAGAACATAATTCAAAGCTAAGTATCCCAATCAAGGGCAAAACTATTCTAGGCTTCAAATCATACCTTGATTTCTGTTTTCATACTTATATTTCACCTCTATATTCTTGTAAATATTGCATGTTTCAAATACCATTATTCATCGCACAGAATCATTCCTAACCCAAATGAAACCTGTTTTTAACCCCAAGTATACACTGTTCCCTCAACCAATTTACAGAAGAGCAGGGACAGAGTGGTTCTTACAATACAGGAAAGTTTGGGGCCTTCCACCTGATGAGAACCTCAAATGTCCATGCACATATGATACCTGGAGAAGTTGTAGGCAGGTATGAAGCACCAGAGAGAGCAAAAGTCCTCTTCCATGGAAAAGAACCTGGTCAGGATGAAGGGATGTGTCTGAATCTGCCTCTCTCTTCTTATTTTAGAGATGATGGACCAAACCAGGCATGAGTGGAGAGCTGTTCCCGGGTGCCAATGGTTGATATACATTCTACCTTATGAAAGTGTCACAGGAAGTAGGGGCAACCTCCATCTTATGTTACCCTTGAAAGCAACTGTTTGGACAAAGTGGGTGCCAAGGCAGGGACCTCATTCAGTTCCAAAGAATGTGACATACCTCATTTCCTTGGTGATGGAACTCTCTGAACTTGGTATCCAAGAAGCCAGGCACCCAGAGGCAGTCCAAGTCCCAGTCCCAGTGGGCTCACTTGTTTGGATTTACCAAGGACAGTCAGTTTTCTTGGAACCTAATGATGTGAGGATGGCCAAATGCCAGGAGAGCTGTGAAGATGGATCTTTCCTGAGAAAACAGGTAGTGTCTAACCACTTTTTCCTGACATCTTCAGAGAGTTGGTCAATGAAACAAGATCTGAGAGAAGGCAGTCCATTTTGGGGGAACATAGTATGGCCCACCAGTCAGAGGACACTCCGGATAGTCACAGACCTACTTGGGGGAAGGAGGTGCCTTTGGGGGAGTGGGTGTGGGTTTGTTGTTTTGTCTCATGTTCTGAGAATAGATAGGAAAGGCGGTTTGTTTGGTTTGGAATGGACAGTTTCTAGTAAGTCATTTGACACGGCGAGTTTTTCTGTTTCTGTGTATCCCCCTGTGGTCGTTGTTGTAGACATTAGAAAAGAGAATGCATTAATGGGTGTGTCCTGTCTAATATAAATCTTCCCATAATTCATCCTACCCAATATATGAAAGGACTGCAGCTTGTCTTATCGATGTGCAACACCTGCTATCTTTCTAAGTTGTTATTTTCTTTTTGAATTCTGGACACTTTCTAGAATAGGCTCATGGATTTGTGTCCAAAATATTTACCACCTCCAAGCTCTGTGAAATGGCCATGTACTGGATAGCTGAAGAGAATGGCGAGAATCTCAGAAAACTCAGATATCAGTGTGACCAGGATAGTCTCAGTGCAGAAACCCTGCTTTGGGCCTTTTGCTTACTTATTGTTGTGTTGCACTCAATGTCAGGAAGGTCTTTGCCTCAGGCCACTCCTTTGTGAAGCCTGAAGAAAACAGTTTTCAAACGGAAATGAATGGGCTTCACCTGTGGCTCTTTGCTTAATTGCTTTGGAAAGGGATGTGTCTTTATCAGCCTCTTGGACCTGTGTGTGGCTGTGACTTAGATTCACAGAACCTGATGGATCTTAAGAATGATCCCATGTGAGCTTCCAAAACCAAAATGGCAAAAATATCATTCATTGTGGATGAAGTCTCTTTCCTTCCTCTGTTAGGTTCCTAAACTCCATCAAATGAGAATAGGGATTCTTTGGGTCAAATGAGTTCTTCAAAGCCCTGCAGAGGTGCTTGTGTTTTCGCATGACTCTAAATCACCTAAAGAATCGTTACCTAAAATCAGTAGGCATCAAATTGGAGAAACACAGAAGTATTAACTGCAGGCTTATTTGTTCACTCCTGGTTCACAGAAACGGTTTCCAGGCTACCCTGACTTTAGGAAAATGAGGGGCAAACGAGCTGATTTTGGACACTGTCTTGGGCTGCGCCCCTCATGGAAACCTCCACCCAGAGGTTAAGATGATTGACTATATGGAATAAGATGAGGGCCATGTGGGAGTGTTTTGATTTTAATTTTGGTCATTTGTGTGGCATTGGAAAAAATGACTGGGTCCACGTGGGCTTGAACTCTGGTGTGATTCCCCTTAGAGACTGGGATTTGGAACTGAACTCAGAGAAGCATTGGCATGAATTTTGTTGGGATTTTAAGAGGCCACGCATGAAAGTCGCTCTTGGAAACTGAGACCTAGGACCCGGTGGATTTCCACAGAGGCCTGGGAATCTCAGCAAGGATATCACATGATTTTATTCTTAAAGAAATGGCAGCCATAGTTTAGAGTCAAAACACACATGGACCTCACATTGTAGACCTCAATGGGCCTGGCCTAATGTGACCTTTTGTTCACTCTTTGGGAAGCCTTGCCTGTGAGGGTTCTCCAGAGATTTCATTGAAATGAGCTTCCTCACAATTTAATGTTTGCTGAATGAATTGAAACCCACAGTGCCTCCATCTTCATGCTTGAAAAATGGCTAAATAAATACCATAAAATTTTTGAATTTCCAATGACCAGGTGGCACTGGAGAAACATTGGATGTCCTGTTGCTGATCATGAGTATACCAGACAGTGCCTTGATTTACTGAGTTTCATAAAAATGGTGTAGAACAGAGATGGCAGTAAGTTGGAGCCTGCTGAGTAGTGGGTCTAGAGCAGTGGTGGAGAGGTGTTTGATAAAACATCCGTGGTAGTGCCATGTGGATCTACCATTGGATTCCAAATGGCTTGTAACTGATATGGTGCAGCCAGCAGACCCTTATATGTAAAGGCATCTTGTTATTGGAGAGTTTTCAGAGGAAAATTAAGAATCAGGTTGATATGTACATGGGGTCAATGGGGCAAGCTGTGAGAGATAGAAGCCTAGTTGGTGCATTCTCTTGCAGACCCTGACCCACCACACGTGACAGAACTCCCTCCAGCACTGTGTCCCAGTTTAGTTCCTAGTATTTCGAGAAACAAATACCAAACTCACAGTGCAGGAGCAAAAACACCACAAAAAGTGGAGGAGGACTAAATGGCTTCACAGTCCACACGGGGAGACACTTAGTACCCAGTGGTGTCACTTTACCTACAAAGAGAGGATTCAGCACTGCTTCATCTTGTTCATTGGAAAATAAGAAACCATGTCCTCCAGGTCACATAGATGCAGACCCAACTTTGATGGTCTCACTACAAAGGAAGCCAAATCTCCTGAAAACAACATATATTTCAAGTGCGGAAGCTCAGAGGCAGTTTCTCAAAAAGTTTTTAGGCCAGCAGAGCTCCATGATTGTGGAGTGTTTACCCTGTCCCTTAGTTTTGCAAACTCCTCTACCACCTCCAAGGTTGTGAACTCCTGAGCATTTTCCATTCCAGATATGTATTCACTGATTTTGTAACTCTTCTCCTCTAATTGTGTCTTACTTGGGGTGAAGGTAATGTCAAGGCATTCTTCTGGATGAGAGCGGGAGGAAATTGTGCAGCATATATTTACATACGCATTGGATTCATTTTCAAATTTTCCATTCGAAGTACTGAATCCCTGACACTAACCCATACCTGGTAGACTTAGACAGTTCATCCTAATATAATGGGGAAAATTAACCCAACACAATAGAAATACAAGCACTTCAGAGGAGACATGTTGTATAGGTGGACTTGACATTTGTATTATATAAGGTAGGAGTTATAAATCTAGTCAAATTTTAATTGAAATATTCTCCATGTGTTTTTAAACTTAACAAATATGTGAATTCTTGTTTCCCTTTTCTGTAGCCTATTCACACATGTATATTTATATGCATATATAGAATCCTAACCAGGTATCACATGTACATTTTTGTGTGGTGGCTGTCTTGGCAGATACAAATTGTGAGAAGAGTTCACTCATCCTAAATGCTGTGGGAAATGAAAATTCAACCTATAGGAGAGCGTCCTAGTACAACAACATTATACATAAACTCATGTTCAGTAAAATAAATATGTTTGCATCTGTGGATGATATATATTTACTGATGAATTTCGTTTGGCATTTATATTGGTACTTTTTAATGTCTGTGAGTGTTGTGTGTGTGTGCGTGTGTGTGTGTATATATAGATATATATATAGATGTAGTTATAGATATAGATATACTCTCCAAATTTTTCAAAATATGGAATATATGTGTCTAATATACACTCTCTAAATTCATTCATGTTCATGTATGTGGATTTGTAATCAACTTTTCACAAGATTATAATCAGAAATATTCATGCACTTGAAATACATATTTGTTTCCTAGTACTGAAAACTAACTTCAGTGAATTGTGCATACAAATCCTAATTATTCTACAGTAACTGACCCAGTCTAACATCAATGCAAGTAGACTCCTATGGGACATGATATGTAATTTGTCATTCATTTGTATTCGACACTGCTACATTATTGTTTCCTCAGTTTTTGCACATCATAGGATATACATTTCATCCACAAGTTCACAAATTAATAGGCATTTGTTTCAACTTTAATCACTTATTGCTTCAGAACACATGTATTGTCAGGGTTTCTTGAATGGTCTTTTCATGAGACTTCTTTCCAAACACATTATTTTGAATTTCCATAATCATTTTGAAGCAAAACTCACACACTCTTTATGATAAACCAAAACATTAATATTTCCATTAGATATATAACTGGTTGGAATGAATGATTGTATATCAATATACGACTTCCTTTAATTTTTCAGATATCAGTTCAATTCATTATTTAAAGTTCAAAAAAGTTATATTATTTATTCACGGTATGGTCTATTCATGCTTTTTCTCTATGTTCATAGAAACAGGGTACACCTCTTTCTACCCCCGATTCTATTTTACATCTTCAATATATTGCTCCCAGAAATGGTGAAAGAAATACTCATGTCACCTCATTATCACAGTAATATTCTGGACAAAAAATGGAAAGGTCACACTTATGATTGTACCAAAGCCTAAATGGAAAGTGAACATGGATTTCTAAAAACATCCATTTCCAGGTTGCCTAATGCTGTCAATTGTCAATCCTATTGGTGACTACATTTTTGTTTTTTCCTAGTTTATATATTCAAACTCAACCCTGTTGAAAATGTCTAATTCTATCACTCACTTTATACTTTGCCTGATTTCGTAATGTTTCTATTGATATCTGCTTTTCTACATATTTTCCCCAGTTCAACATAGTGACTGACTCTTCATATGTGCTGAAATATACATTCACTCTATAACTGAAAGTCTATTGCTAAAGAACTTTTGGTACAAATCCTATACTCACTCTTCTTCCGAAACCTACTGACTATCTTCCTAATCCTACTGAATATCCCTTTTTGACTAGATGTTCTCTTCTAAATTCAATCATCCAAAGTACAAGGTCCTATGCCATTGTATATCGAATTATCTGAGACAAATTTGCAGAACATAATTCAAAGTTCAGTATCCCAATCAAGGGCAGAACCCTTCTGGGCTTCAAATCATACCTAGATTTCTGTTTTCATACTTATATTTCACCTCAATATTCTTGTAAATATTTCAGGTTCCCAATACCATTACTCATCGCACAGAGTCATACATAACCAAAATCAAACCTGTTTTTAACCCCCAGTATACACTGTTCCCTCAATCATTTTACAGAAGAGCAGGGACAGAGTGGTTCTTACAATACAGGAAAGTTGGGGACCTTCCACCTAATGAGAACCTCAAATGTCCATGCAAAAATGATACCTAGAGAAGTTGTAAGCAGGTATGAAGCACCTGAGAGAGCAAAAGTCATCTTCCATGGCAAACAACATGGTCAGGATGAAGGGATGTGTCTGAATAGGCCTCTCTCTTCTTATTGTAGAGAACATGGACCAAACCAGGCCTGGGTGGAGAGCTGTTCCCGGGTGCCAATGGTTGATATACATTCTACCTTATGAAAGTGTCACAGGAAGTAGGGGCAAACTCCATCTTATGTTACCCTTGGAAGCAACTGTTAGGACAAAGTGGTTGCCAAGGCAGTGACCTCATTCAGTTCCAAAGAATGTGAGATACCTCAGTTCCTTGGTGATGGAACTCTCTGAACTTGGTATCCAAGAAGCCAGGCAGCCAGAGGCAGTCCCAGTCCCAGTCCCTTTGGGCTCACTTGTTTGGATTTACCAAGGACACAGTCAGTTTTCTTTGTACCTAATGATGTGAGGAAGGCCAAATGCCAGGAGAGCTCTGAAGATGGACCTTTCGTGAGAAAACAGGTAGTGGCTAACCACTTTTTCCTGACTTCTTCACAGAGTTGTTCAAGGAAACAAGATCGGAGAGAAGACAGGACATTTCGGGGGAACATAGTATGGCCCACCAGTCAGAGGACACCCCAGATAGTCACAGACCTACTTGGGGGAAGGAGGTGCCTTTGTGGGAGTGGGTGTGGGTTTGTTGTTTTGTCTCATGTTCTGAGAATAGATAGGAAAGTAGGTTTGTTTGGTTTGGAGTGGACAGTTTCTAGTAAGTCATTTGACACGGCGAGTGTTTCTGTTTCTGTGTATTCCCCTGTGTCCATTGTTGTAGACATTAGAAAAGAGAATGCATTAATGGATGTGTCCTGTCTAGTATAAATCTTCCTATAATTCATCCTGCCAATATATAAATGGACTGCAGCTTGTCTTATCGATGTGCAACATCTGCTATCTTTCTAAGTTGTTGTTTTCTTCCCGAATTCTGGCCACTCTCCAGAATAGGCTCATGGATTTGTGTCCAAAATGGTACCACCTCCAAGCTCTGTGACATGGCCACGTACTGGATAGCTGAAGAGAATGGCGAGCATCTCAGAAAACTCAGATATCAGTGTGACCAGGAAAGTCTCAGTGCAGAAAACCTGCTTTGGGCCTTTTGCTTACTTATTGTTGTGTTGCACTGAATGTCAGGAAGGTCTTTGCCTCAGGCCACCCCTTTGTGAAGCCTGAAGAAAACAGTTTTCAAATGGAAATGAATGGGCCTCCCCTGTGGCTCTTTCCTTAATTGCTTTGGAAAGGGATGTGTCTTTATCAGACTCTTGGACCTGTGTTTGGCTGTGACTTAGATTCTCAGCACCTGATGGATCTTAAGAATGATCCCATGTGAGCTTCCAAACCCAAAATGGCAAAAAATATCATTCATTGTGAATGAAGTCTCTTGCTTTCCTCTGTTAGGTTCCTGCACTCCATCAAATGAGAATAGGGATTCTTTGGGTCAAATGAGTTCTTCAAAGCCCTGCAGAGGTGCTTGTGTTTTCACATGACTCGAAATCACCTAAAGAATCGATACCTAAATTCAGTAGGCCTCAAATTGGAGAAACACAGAAGTATTAACTGCAGGATTATTTGTTCACTCCTCATTCACAGAAACGGTTTCCAGGCTACCCTGACTTTAGGCAAATGAGGGGCAAACGAGCTGATTTTGGACACTGTCTTGGGCTGCGCCCCTAATGGAAACCTCAAGCCAGAGGTTAAGATGATTGACTATATGGAATAAGATGAGGGCCATGTGGGAGTGTTTTGGTTTTAATTTTGGTCATTTGTGTGGCATTGGAAAAAATGACTGGGTGTACGTGGGCTTGAAATCTGGTGTCATTCCCCTTAGAGACTGGGTTTTGGAACTGAACTCAGATAAGCATTGCCATGAATTTTGTTGGGATTTTAAGAGGCCACGCATGAAAGTCACTCTTGGAAACTGAGACCTAGGCCCCGGGTGCATTTCCACAGAGGCCTGGGAATTTCAGCAAGGATATCACATGATTTTATTCTTAAAGAAATGGCAGCCATAGTTGAGAGTCAAAACACACATGGACCTCACATTGTAGACCTCAATGGTCCTGGCCTAATGTGACCTTTTTCCACTCTTTGGGAAGCCTTGCCTGTGAGAGTTCTCCAGAGAATTCATTGAAATGAGCTTCTTCACAATTAAATGTTTGCTGAATGAATGGAAACCCCCATTGCCTCCAACTTCATGCTTGAAAAATGGCTAGATAAATACCATGAATTTTTTGAAATTCCTATGACCAGGTGGCACTGGAGAAACATTGGATGTCCTGTTACTGTTCATGAGTATACCAGACAGTGCCTTGATTTATTGAGTTTCATGAAAATGGTGTAGAACAGAGATGCCAGTAAGTTGGAGCCTGCTGAGTAGTGGGTCTAGAGCAGTGGTGGGAAGGTGTTTGATAAAACATCCGTGGTAGTGCCATGTGGATCTACCATTGGATTCCAAATGGCTTGTAACTGACATGGTGCAGCCAGCAGACCCTTATATGTAAAGGCATCTTGTTATATGGAGAGTTTTCAGAGGAAATTTAAGAATCAGGTTGATATGGAAAAGGGGGCATTGGGGCAAGCTGTGAGAGATAGGAGCGTAGTTGGTGCATTCTCTTGCAGACCCTGATCCACCACACGTGACAGAACTCCCTCCAGCACTGTGTCCCAGGTTAGCTCCTAGTATTTCATGAAACAAATACCAAACTCACAGTGCAGCAGCAAAAACACCACAAAAAGTGGAGGAGGACCAAATGGCTTCACAGTCCACACGGGGAGACACTTAGTCCCCAGTGGCCTCAGTTTACCTACAAAGGGAGGATTCAGCACTGCTTCATCTTGTTCATTGGAAAATAAGAAACCATGTCCTCCAGGTCACATAGATGCAGACCCAGCTTTGATGGTCTCACTACAGAGGAAGCCAAATCTCCTGAAAACAACATATATTTCAAGTGCGGAAGCTCAGAGGCAGTTTCTCAAAAAGTTTTTAGGCCAGGAGAGCTCCATGTTTGTGGAGTATTTACCCTGTTCCTTAGTTTTGGAAAATCCTCTACCACCTCCAAGGTTGTGAAATCCTGAGCATTTTCCATTCCAGATATGTATTCACTGATTTGGTAACTCTTCTCCTCTAATTGTGTCTTACTTGCGGTGAAGGTAATGTCAAGGCATTCTTCTGGATGAGAGCGGGAGGATATTTGTGCAGCATATATTTACATACACATTGGATTCATTTTCCAATTTTCCATTCGAAGTACTGAATCCCTAACACTAACCCATACCGAGTAGACTCAGACTATTCATCCTAATATAATGGGGAAAATTAACCCAACACAAAAGAAATACAAGCACTTCAGAGGAGACATGTTGTATAGTTGGACTTGACATTTGCATTATATTAGTTAGGAGATATAAATCTAGTCAAATTTTAATGGAAATATTCTCCATGTGTTTTTAAACTTAACAAATATGTGAATGCTTGTTTCCCTTTTCTGTAGCCTATTCACACAAGTATATTTATATGCATATATAGAATCCTACCAGGTATCACACGTACATTTTTGTGAGGTGGCTGTCTCGGCAGATACAAATTGTGAGAAGAGTTCACTCCTCCTAAATGCTGTTGGAAATGAAAATTCAACCTATAGGAGAGCGTCCGAGTAGAACAACATAATACATAAACTCATGTTCAGTAAAATAAATATGTTTGCATCTGTGGATGATATATATTTACTGATGAATTTCGATTCGCATTTATATTGGCACTTTTTAATGTCTGTGAGTGTTGTGTGTGTGTGTGTGTGTGTGTGTGTGTAGATATAGATATAGATATACTCTCCAAATTTTTCAAAATATGAAATCTATATGTCTAATATACAGTCTCTAAATTCATTCATGTTCATGTATGTGGATTTATAATCCACTTTTCACAAGATTATAATCAGAAATATTCATCCACCTGAAATACATATTTGTTTCCTAGTACTGAAAACTAACTTCAGTGAATGGTGCATACAAATCCTAATTATTCTACAGTAACTGACCCAGCCTAACATCAATGCAAGTAGACTCCAATGGGACATGATATGTAATTTGTCATTCATTTGTATTCGACACTGGTACATTATTGTTTCTTCAGTTTTTGCACATCATAGGATATACATTTCATCCACAAGTTCACAAATTAATAGGCATTTGTTTCAACTTTAATCACTTCTTGCTTCTGAACACATGTATTCTCAGGGTTTCTTGACTGGTCTTTTCATGAGACTTCTTTCCATACACATTAATTTGAATTTCCATAATCATTTTTAAGCAAAACTCACACACTCTTCATGATAAACCAAAACACTAATATTTCCATTAGATATATCACTGGTTGGAATGAATGATTGTATATCAATATACGATTTCCTTTAATTTTTCAGATATCAGTTCAATTCATTATTTAAAGTTCAAAAAAGTTATATTATTTATTCACAGTATGGTCTATTCATGCTTTTTCTCTATGTTCATAGAAACAGGGTACACCTCTTTGTACCCCGATTCTTATTTTACATCTTCAATATATTGCTCCCAGAAATGGTGAAAGAAATACTGATGTCACCTCATTATCACAGTAATATTCTGGACAAAAATGGAAAGGTCACACTTATGATTGTACCAAAACCTAAATGGAAGGTGAACATGGATTTCTAAAAACATCCGTGTCCAGGTTGCCTAATGCTGTCAATTGTCAATCCTATTGGTGACTACATTTTTGTTTTTTCCTAATTTATATATTCAAACCCAACCCTGTTGAAAATGTCCAATTCTATCACTCACTTTATAATTTGCCTGATTTCGTAATGTTTCTATTGATATCTGCTTTTCTACATATTTTCCCCAGTTCAACATAGTGACTGACTCTTCATATGAGCTGACATTTACATTCACTCTATAACCAAAAGTGTATTGCTAAAGAACTTTTGGTCCAAATCCTATACTCACTCTTCTTCCTAAACCTACCGACTATCTTCCTAATCCTACTGAATATCCCTTTTTGACTGGATGTTCTCTTCTAAATTCAATCATCCATTGTACAAGGTCCTATGCCATTGTATATCGAATTATCTGAGACATCTTTGCAGAACATAATTCAAAGCTAAGTATCCCAATCAAGGGCAAAACCCTTCTGGGCTTCAAATCATACCTAGATTTCTCTTTTCATACTTATATATCACCTCTATATTCTTGTAAATATTGCAGGTTACCAATACCATTATTCATCCCACAGAATCGTTCGTAACCCAAATCAAACCTGTTTTTTACCCCAAGTATACACTGTTCCCTCAATCATTTTACAGAAGAGCAGGGACAGAGTGGTTCTTACAATACAGGAAAGTTGGGGACCTTCCACCTATTGAGAACCTCAAATGTCCATGCAAAAATGATACCTGGAGAAGTTGTACGCAGGTATGAAGCAACTGAGAGAGCAAAAGTCATCTTCCATGGCAAACAACCTGGTCAGAATGAAGGGATGTTTCTGAATCTGCATCTCTCTTCTTATTGTAGAGAAGAGGGACCAAACCAGGCCTGAGTGGAAAGTTGTTCCCGGGTGCCAATGCTTGATATAGATTCTACCTTATGAAAGTGTCACAGGAAGTAGGGGCAACCTCCATCATATGTTACTCTTGGAAGCAACTGTTAGGACAAAGTGGTTGCCAAGGCAGTGACCTCATTCAGTTCCAAAGAATGTGACATACCTCATTTCCTTGGTGATGGAACTCTCTGAACTTGGTATCCAAGAAGCCAGGCACCCAGATGCAGTCCCAGTCCCAGTCCCAGTGGGCTCACTTGTTTGGATTTCCCAAGGACAGAGTCAGTTTTCTTGGTACCTAATGATGTGAGAATGGCCAAATGTCAGGAGAGCTCTGAAGGTGGACCATTTCTGAGAAAACAGGTAGTGGCTAACCACTTTTTCCTGACATCTTCACAGAGTTGGTCAAGGAAACACAATCTGAGAGAAGACAGGCCATTTCGGGGGAACATTGTATGGCCCACCGGTCAGAGGACACTCCGGATAGTCACAGACCTACTTGGGGGAAGGAGGTGCCTTTGTGGGAGTGGGTGTGGGTTTGTTGTTTTGTCTCATGTTCTGAGAATAGATAGGAAAGGCGGTTTGTTTGGTTTGGACTGGACAGTTTCTAGTAAGTCATTTGACACGGCGAGTGTTTCTGTTTCTGTGTATCCCACTGTGTCCGTTGTTGTAGACATTAGAAAAGAGAATGCATTAATGGAGGTGTCCTGTCTAGTATAAATCTTCCCATAATTCATCCTGCCCAATATATGAATGGACTGCAGCTTGTCTTATCGATGTGCAACACCTGCTATCTTTCTAAGTTGTTGTTTTCTTCCTGAATTCTGGCCACTCTCCAGAATAGGCTCATGGATTTGTGTCCTAAATATGTACCACCTCCAAGCTCTGTGACATGGCCATGTACTGGATAGCTGAAGAGAATGGCGAGCATCTCAGAAAACTCAGATATCAGTGTGACCAGGATAGTCTCAGTGCAGAAACCCTGCTTTGGGCCTTTTGCTTACTTATTGTTGTGTTGCACTGAATGTCAGGAAGGTCTTTGCTCAAGCCACCCCTTTGTGAAGCCTGAAGAAAACAGTTTTCAAATGGAAATGAATGGGCCTCACCTGTGGCTCTTGCTTAATTGCTTTCGAAAGGGATGTGTCTTTATCAGCCTCTTGGAACTGTGTGTGGCTGTGACTTAGATTCTCAGCACCTGATGGATCTTAAGAATGATCCCATGTGAGCTTCCAAAACCAAAATGGCAAAAAATATCATTCATTGTGGATGAAGTCTCTTGCCTTCCTCTGTTAGGTTCCTGCACTCCATCAAATGAGAATAGGGATTCTTTGGGTCAAATGAGTTCTTCAAAGCCCTGCAGAGGTGTTTGTGTTTTTGCATGACTCTAAATCACCTAAAGAATCGATATCTAAAATCAGTAGGCTTCAAATTGGAGAAACACAGAAGTATTAACGGCAGGCTTATTTGTTCACTCCTGGTTCACAGAAACTGTGTCCAGGCTACCCAGACGTTAGGCAAATGAGGGGCAAACGAGCTGATTTTGGACACTGTCTTTGGCTGGGCCCCTCATGGAAACATCCAGCCAGAGGTTAAGATGATTGCCTATATGGAATAAGATGAGGGCCATGTGGGAGTGTTTTGGTTTTAATTTTGGTCATTTGTGTGGCATTGGAAAAAATGACTGGGTACACGTGGGCTTGAACTCTGGTGTGATACCCCTTAGAGACTGGGTTTTGGAACTGAACTCAGAGAAACATTGCCATGAATTTTGTTGGGATTTTAAGAGGCCAAGCATGAAAGTCGCTCTTGGAAACTGAGACCCAGGCCCCGGGTGGATTTCCACAGAGGCCTGGGAAACTCAGCAAGAATATCACATGATTTTATTCTTAAAGAAATGGCAGCCATAGTTGAGAGTCAAAACACACATGGACCTCACATTGTAGACCTCAATGGGCCTGGCCTAATGTGACCTTTGTCCACTCTTTGCGAAGCCTTGCCTGTGAGAGTTCTCCAGAGAATTCATTGAAATGATCTTCCTCACCATTTAATGTTTGCTGCATGAATTGAAATCCATAGTGCCTCCAACTTCATGCTCGAGAAATGGCTAGATAAATACCATGAAATTTTTGAAATTCCTATGACCAGGTGGCACTGGAGAAACATTGGATGTCCTGTTACTGTTCATGAGTATACCAGACAGTGCCTTGATTTACTGAGTTTCATGAAAATGGTGTAGAACAAAGATGCCAGTAAGTTGGAGCCTGTTGAGTAGTGGGTCTAGAGCAGTGGTGGGGAGGTGTTTGATACAACATCCGTGGTAGGGCCATGTGGATCTACCATTGGATTCCAAATGGCTTGTAACTGACATGTTGCAGCCAGCAGACCCTTATATGTAAAGGCATCTTGTTATATGGAGAGTTTTCAGAGGAAAATGAAGAATCAGGTTGATATGGACAAGGGGGCAATGGGGCAAGCTGTGAGAGATAGAAGCCTAGTTGGTGCATTCTCTTGCACACCCTGACCCACGACACGTGACACAGCTCCCTCCAGCACTGTGTCTCAGTTTAGCTCCTAGTATTTCGTGAAACAAATACCAAACTCACAGTGCAGAAGGAAAAACTCCACAAAAAGTGGTGGAGGACCTAATGGCTTCACAGTTAACACGGGGAGACACTTAGTCCCCAGTGGCCTCAGATTACCTACAAAGAGAGGATTCAGCACTGCTTCATCTTGTTCATTGGAAAATAAGAAACCATGTCCTCCAGGTCACATAGATGCAGACCCAGCTTTGATGGTCTCACTGCAAAGTAAGCCAAATCATCTGAAAACAACATATATTTCAATTGCGGAAGCTCAGACGCAGTTTCTCAAAAAGTTTTTAGGCCAGCAGAGCTCCATGTTTGTGGAGTGTTGACCCTGTCAACTAGTTTTGGAAACTCCTCTACCACCTCCAAGGTTGTGAACTCTGAGCATTTTCCATTCCAGATATGTATTCACTGATTTTGTAACTCTTCTCCTCTAATTGCGTCTTACTTGGGGTGAAGGTAATATCAAGGCATTGTTCTGGATGAGAGCGGGAGGATATTTGTGCAGCATATAATTACATACACATTGGATTCATTTTCCAATTTTCCATTCAAATACTGAAACCCTGAAACTAACCCATACCTAGTAGACTCAGACTATTCATCCTATTATAATGGGAAAAATTAACCCAACACAATAGAAATACAAGCACTTCAGAGGAGACATGTTGTATAGTTGGACTTGACATTTGCATTATATAAGGTAGGTGTTATAAATCTAGTCAAATTTTAATGGAAATATTCTCCATGTGTTTTTAAATTTAACAAATATGTGAATTCTTGTTTCCCTTTTCTGTAGCCTATTCACACATGTATATTTATATGCATATATAGAATCCTACCAGGTATCACACGTACATTTTTGTGAGGTGGCTGTCTTGGCAGATACAAATTGTGAGAAGAGTTCACTCCTCCTAAAAATGTTTTAAATGAAAATTCAACCTATAGGAGAGCGTCCTAGTAGAACAACATTATACATAAACTCATGTTCAGTAAAATAAATATTTTTGCATCTGTGGATGATATATATTTACTGATGAATTTCTATTGGCATTTATATTGGTACTTTTTAATGTCTGTGAGTGTTGTGTGTGTGTGTGTGTGTGTGTGTGTGTGTATATATAGATATAGATATAGATATAGATATAGATATAGATATAGATATAGATATAGATAGATATAGATATACTCTCCAAATTTTTGAAAATATGGAATATTTTTGTCTTATTTTGCACTTCCTAAATTTTTCATATTCATGAATGTGTATTTATAATCATCTTTTCTCAAGATTATTCTCAGAAACATTCATATACCCTACTAGACTCTGACTACTAATACTAATATAATGGAGAAAAATATCATAAAACAGAATAGAAATACAAGCATTTCAGAAGGGACATGGTGTATAGTTGGACTTGCCTTTTGCATGATATAAGGTAGGAGTTATAAATCTATTCAATTTGCTGAAATACTTTTACATGTGTTATTTTTTTTTGACACAAAACAAAATTTAATCTTTGAAAACTAAATAAAATTGACACATCCTTAACCAAGCTAATGAAGAAAAAAAACCTCAAATTACTAAAATTAAAGATCGTAAAAGAACTTTTACAGAGTACACAACTAAAATACAGAGAATAATTGAAAACTAATTTGAAAATTTATACTCTAATAAATTAAAATACAATGATGACATCAATGAAATTTTAGAGATATACCCAAACTGAATTAGTAGGACATGAACAATTTAAACAAATCAATTTCAAGCAATGAAATAGAAGTTGCTGTCAACAGCCTACCAATCAAGCAAAGCCCAGGAACAGACAGATTCTCAGTCAAGTTCTACAAGACCTTCAAAGAAGCATTCATCACAATACTCCTCAAATTATTCCATAAAATAGAAAAGCCTGGAACTCCTCCAAACTCATTTCATGAGGCTAGTATCACTCACATACCAAAATCAGACAAAGACACATCAAGGAAAGAAAACTTTAGAGCAATATTCCTGACAAACATATATACAAAAATTCTCAATAAAATTCTTTTTTTTTAAGCCAAAGTTAATCAAAAGGGATAAAGAGGGACACTACACACTATTCCATGTGTTTTTAAAGTTAAGAAATATATGAATTCCTGTCTCCCTTTCTCTGTAGCCTATTAAGCACATGTATTTTTATATGCACAAATAGAATCCTACCTGGTTTCACACGTACATTCTTGTGAGGTGACTGACTTGGCAGATACTATTTGTGAGAAGAGATCACTCCTCCTAAATGCTGTTGGTACAGAAAATTCAACCCATGGGTGAGCTTCCTAGATGAACAACATTCTACATACATCCATGTTCAGTAAAATGAATATTTTGGGATATGCAGATGAGTTATTTTTCATGATGAATTTCGATTGACATATATATTGTGACATTATAATGTGTGTGTGTTTGTGTGTCTATATATATATATATATATATATATATATATATATATATATATAGTCTCCAGATTTTCCAAAATATGAAATATATGTCTTCTTATACACCGCCTGAATTCATTCATATTCATATATGTGGATTTATAATTAACTTTTAACAAGTTTATTCTCAGAAATATACATCCACTGACATACATATTTGTTTCCTAGTACTGAAAACTAACTTCAGGGAAGGGTTGTTACAAATCCTAATATTTCTAGAGTTACTGACCAAGTTTAACATCAATGCAAATACATTCCTATTTGATATGATGTGTTTTTTAAAGTTCATTTTTATTCAAACTTGGTACGTTATTATTTATTCAGTTTATGGACATCATAAAATATATCCCTTCATTCACAAGTTCACAAATTTATAAATATTTGGTTCACTTTCAATCACTTCCTCCTTTGGAACACATATATTCCTTCATGTTTCTTGACGGGTCTTTTCACTGGACTTCTTTCTAAACACGTTATTTTCGATTGAATAATCATTTTTGAAGCAAAACTCACACACTATTCATGATAAACGGTAACCCTAATAATACCATTAGATATATAACTGGTTGGAATTAATGTACGTATATCAATATATGATTTCCTCTATATTTTCAGATATTAAAACAATCCATTATTTAAATTTGGAACCAGTCATATAATTTTTTCACAGTATGGTCTATTAATGCATCATTTCTATATTCATCAACACAGGGTAAACCTATTAGTATCCCCAGTACTAATTCATATGTTTTCAAAATATTGCTCCCAGAAAAGGTGGAAGAAATACTCATGTCACCTGATCTACATATACATATTATCACAGTAATATTCTGGACAAAAAATGCAAAGGTCACCGTTATGATTGCAATAAAGCCTCAATGGAATGTGAACATGGATTACTAAAAACATCCATGCCCAGTTTGCCTAATGCTCTCAAATGTCAATCCAATTGGTGACTACATTTTTGTTTCTTTTTAAGATTATGTATTCAACCTCAACCCTGTTGAAAATGTCTAATCCTATCACTCACGTTATACTTTGCCTGATTTCCTAATGTCTCTATTGATGTCTGCTTTCCTACATATTTTTTCCCAGTTCATCATTGTGCCCGACTTTTCACATATGGTGCCATTAATATTCACTCTCTAACCGAAACCTATTGCTAAAGAACTTTTGGTCCAAATCCTAGACTCACTCTTCCTCCTAAACCTACTGACTATCTTTCTAATCCTACACACTATCCCTTTTCCACTGGATGTTCTCTTCTGCATTCAATCATCTGAGGTACAGGGTCTTATGCCATTGTATATGGATTTAACTGAGACCTCGGTGCAAAACATTACTCAAGCTAAGGATCCCAATCAAGGGCCCAAATCCTTCTGGGCTTAAAATATTACCTAGATTTCTGTTTTTATACTTATATTTTACCTCTATATTATTTTAAATATCGCTGGTTCCCAATACCATTATTCATCCAGCAGAATGATTCCTAAGCCAAATGGAACATGCTATTAACCCTAACCATACAATGTTCCCTCAATCTCACTTTACAGAAGAGGAGGGATAAAGTTGATATTACAATACAGGAAGTTAGGAGATCTTCCACCTGCTGAGTACCTCAAAATCCATGCAGAAATAATCCCTGGAGAAGATGTTGGCAGCTATGAAAGACCTGAGAGAACAAAAGTCATATTCCATGGCAAACAACATGGTCAGGATGAAAGGATGTGTGTGAGTCATCTCTCTATTTTTAATGCACGGAAGATGGACCAAAGCAGGCCTGTGTGGAGAGCTGTTCCCAGGTGACTATGGTTTCTATACCATTCTAACATGTGAATGTATCACAGGAAGTAGGGCAGCCTCCATGTCAGGAGACACTAGGACGCAACAGTTAGGACAAAGTGGTGGCCAAGACAGGGACCTCATTTATTTCCTGAAGGTAGTGACCTCACCTCATTTCCTTGGTGATGGAACTCTCTGAATTTTGTGATCCAGGAAGCCAGGCACCCAGAGCCAGTCCCAGTCCCAGTTGCAGTGGGCTCACTTGTTTGGATTCACTAAGGACAGAGTCAGTCTTTCTTGGTACCTACTGATGTAAGGGTTGCCAAATACCAAGAAAGCTCTGAAGAGGGGTCTTTCCTGAGAGGACAGGAATTGGCTCACCACTGCCTCCTGACAACTTCACAGAGTTGACCAAGGAGACCAGATGTGAGACAGAAAGGCCATTTCTGGGGAACATCATATGGCCTACAAGTCAGAGGACACTCCAGATAGTGACAGACCTACTTGTGGGAAAAAGTTGCATTTGTGGGTGTTGGTTTGTGTTTGTGGTTTTTTTCTCATATTCTGAGAATAGGTAAAAAAGGAGGTTTGTTTGGTTTGGAGTGGACTGTTTCCAGTAAGTCATTTGACAAGGAGACTGTTTCTATGTCTGTGTATCCCACTGTATTTTTCTTTGTAGATATTAGAAAAAAATAGCTCATTGGTTGTGTCTGTCTAGTAGAAAGCTTCCCAGCATGCATCCTTTCCAATTAATGAATGGACTGAGGCTTGCCTTATCCATGGGCAACACCGGCTATCTACCTAATTTTCCATTTTTTCATGAATTCTGGCCACTCTCAAGATTAGTATCATGTATTTTTGTACAAGATATGTACCACCTCCAAGCTCTGTGACATGGCCATGTACTGGATAGCTGAAGGGAATGGCGAGCATCTCAGAAAACTCATATATCAGAGTAACCAGGAAAGTCTCCGTGGAGAAACCCTGCTTGGGGCCTTTCGATTACCTATTGTTCTGTTGCTCTGAATGTCAGAAAGGTCTTTGCCTCAGGCCACCCCTTTGTGAAGCCTGAAGAAAACAGTTTTAAAATGGAAATGAATGGGCATCACCTGTGCCTCTTTGCTTCATAGCTTTGGAAATGGATGTGTCTGAATCAGCTTCTTGGCCCTGTGTGAGCCTGTGGTTTAGATTTTCAGCACCTGATGAATCTAAAGAAAGATCCCATGTGGGCATCCAAAACCTAAATGGAAAAAAGATCAGTGATTGTGGATGATGCCTCTCGCCTTCCTCTGTAAGATTCCTGACCTCCATCAAGTGAGAATAGGGATCATTTGTGTCAAATAAGTTCTTCAAAGGGCTGCAGAGGGGAGACAATAGGTGCTTGGGTTTTCTTATAACTCCAATTCACACTAAAAATCTATACCCCACAGTCAGTATGCCTCAAATTTGAGAAGTGGAGTAGTATTAACGGCAGGCCTATTTGATCACTTCTGTTTCACACTAACGTTGTCCAGGCCACCCTGACTTTAGGCAAATGAGGCGCAAGGGAGTTTATTTTTGACACTGTCTTGGGCTGTGCCCCTCATGGAAACCTCCAGCTAGAGGTTATGATTAGTGTCTATATAAAAGATGAAGAGGGCCGTGTGAGAGTGTTTTGGTTTTAATTGTCATCATTTGTGTAGCAATTGGAAGAGATGCCTGGGTCCACCTGGGCTTGAACTCTGTTGTGATTCCCCTTAGAGACTGAGTTGTGTAACTGACCTCAGAGAAGTATTGCCATGAATTGTGTTGGGATTTCAGGAGGCCACACATGAGATTCACCATTGGAATCTGAGATCTTGGCCCAGGGTGACTTTACACAGAGCACTGGGAATCTAAGCCAGGATATCACAAGATTTTATTCTGAAAGATTCCAGCCATAGTTGAGAGTCAAAACACACATGCAACTCACATTGTAGACCTCAATGGGCCTGGCTTCATGAGACCTTTTGCCCACTCTTTGTGAAGCCTTGCCTGTGAGAGTTCACCAGAGCTTTCATTGAAATGAGATTCCTAACCATTTATTGGTTCCTGTATAAATTGAATCCCACAGTGCCTCCAACTTCATTATTGAAAAATATCTAGATATATACCATGAATTTTTTGAAATTACCATGACCAGGTGGCACTGGAGAACATTTGGATGTCCTGTTGCTAATCATGATTGTACCAGACAGTGCCTTAATTGACTGTGTTTCATGAAAATGCTGTAGAACATAGATGCCAGTAAGTTGGAGCCTGCAGACTAGTGGGCATAAAGCAGTGGAGTGTAGGTGTGTGAAAAAACATCAGTTGTGGGTCCACGTGGATCTGGCATTGGCTTAGAAATGACTTGTCACTGACATGGTACATCCAGCAGACCCTTCTATGTAAAGGCATCTTGTTATATGGAGAGGATTCCTGCCAATGATCAGAATAAGGGGGCTATTGTCGAGTTGAAAAGCTATGTGGGATTTAAGCCTCATTGGTGCATTTTACTGCAGACCCTCACCCACCACATATGAGAGTACATCCTCCAGCACTGTGTCCCAGTGGAACTCCTTGTATTTCGTGAAGCCAATACCAAACTCACAGTGCAGCAGTAAGAAACACCACGAAAGTGGAGCATGAACAAATGGCTTTACAGACAACAGGGTTAGCTACTTAGACCCCAGTGGCCAAAGTTTACCTACAAATAGAGAATTCAGCACTGCTGCCTCATGTCCACTAGAAAATAAGGAACCATGTCATCCAGGTCACATAGATGGAGACCCAGCATTGATGGTCTCACTACAAAGGAAGCAAAAGCTCCTGACAAAAACATATTTCAACTGCCCAACCTCAGAGGCAGTTTCTCAAAAAGTCATTAGGCCAGCAGAGCTCCATGTTTGTGAAGTGTTTACCCTCTCCCTTTTTGTAAACTGTTCTACCTCCTACAAGTTTGTGAAGTTCTGAGCATTTTCCTTTCCACATATGTATTCACAGATTTTCTAACTCTTCTCCACTAATTGTGTCTTATTTGGGGCGAAGGTAATGTCAAAGCATTGTTCTGGCTGAGAGTGGGAAGATTTTTGTGTAGCACATATTTGCATACATATTAGATTCATTTTCCTATTTTCCATTTGAAATACTGAATCCCTGACACTAACCCATACCCTACTAGACTCTGACTACTAAACCTAATATGATGGAGAAAAAGAAACCTAACAGAATAGAAATACAGGCCTTTCATAGGAGGCATGGTGTATACTTGGACTTGCCTTCTGCTTTATAAATGGTATGTGTTATAAATCTAGTCAACTTTTCATTGTAATACTTCTCCATGAGTTTTTAAAGTTAACACATATGTAAATTTCTGTCTCCCTTTCTCTGTAGCCTATTCATCAAATGTATTTTTTTATGCATTTTTAGAATTCTAACTGGTATCACATGTACATTCTTGTGAGATCGCTTATTTTCGAAGATACAAATTGTGAGAAGAGATCGCTCCCTCTAAATACAGATGGAACTGGAATTTCCACCTATGGGTGAATTTCCTAGATGAACAATATTATGTATAAATAAATGTTCAGTAAAATGAATATTTTTGGATACGTGGATGATATATATTTCATGATGAATTTCGAATGGCATATATATTGCTACATTTTAATGTCTGTGTATGTGTGTATCTATCTATTTATCTATCTATCTATATAGATATAGATATCTACTCTTAAGATTTTCAAAATATGAAATATATGTGTCTTATTATACACTCCCTAAATAAACTCATGTGTGTGTATGTAGATTTATAATCAACTTTTCACAAAATTATTCTTAGAAATATTCATCCACCTTAAATACATCTTTTTTCCTAGTACTGAAAAGTAAATTAAGTGAATGGTGTATACAATTCGTAATATTTGTACAGTGACTGAACCAGTTTCACATCAATGTAAGTAGACACCTATGGGACCATGATGTGTATTTTGAAGTTCAATTTTATTCAGACACTGGTACATTACTATTTCTGCAGTTTATGGACATTATAGGATATATCCTTTCATCCACAATTTCACAAATTTATAGGCATTTGGTTCACTTTCAATCACTTCCTACTTCAGAACACATGTATTCCTCCATGTTTCTTGACTGTTCTTTTCATGAGATTCTTTCCAAACACAGTATTATTGATTTCCATAATCACTTTTGAAGCCAAACTCACACACTCTTCATGATAAACCATAACCCTAATATTACCATTAGATGTATAACTGGTTGGAATGAATGTATGTATATCAATATAAGATTTCCTATATATTTTCAGATATCAATTCGATCCATTATTTAACGTTTGAACCAGTTATATTATTTATTCACAGTATGGTCTATTAAGGCATCATCTCTATATTCGTAGACCGATGGTATACCTATTTGTATCCCCAATAATAATTTTTAAGTCTTTAAAATATTGCTTTCAGAAATGGTGGAAGAAATACTGTAGTCACCTGATATACATATACATTTCATCACAGTAATATTCCTGAAACAAAATGCAAGGGTCACACTTATGATTGTATCAAAGCCTATATTGAAAGTGAGCATGTATTACTAACAACATCCATGCCCTGATTAACTAATGATCTCAAATACCATTCCTATTGGTGACTACATATTTGTTTCTTCCTAAGATTATATATTGAAACTGAACCCTGTTAAAAATGTCTTATCCTATCACTCACTTTGTACTTTGCCTTATTTCCTAATGTCTCTATTGATATCTGCTTTCCTACACATTTTCCCCAGTTTATCACTGTGACTGACTGTTCACATATGCTGACATTTACACTCACTCTCTAATCAATACTCTATATCTAAAGAACATTTGGTCCAACTCCTCGACTCACTCAAATGGATTCTTCAAAGCCCTGCAGAGGGTAGCCCATAGTTGCTTGAGTTTTCTCATGACCCCAATTCACATAAAGAATCTATACCCCACAGAGAATAGGCCTCAAATTGGAGAAGTAGAGCAGTATTATTGGCAGGCCTATTTGATCACTCGTGCTTCACAGGAAGAGTTTCCATGCCACCCTGACTTTAGGCAAATGAGGGGCATGTGAGCTTATATTGGACACTGTCTTAAGCTGCGCCCTTCATGGAAACCTCCAGCCAGAGGTTATGATGAGTCTCTAAATTGAAGAAGATGAGGGCCATGTGGGAGTGTTTTGGTTTAATTGTGGTCATTTGTGTGGTGGTTGGAAGAGATGATTGGGTCCACCTGTGCTTGAACTCTGGAGTGATTCCCCTTAGAGACTAAGTTCTGGAACAGATCTCAGAGAAGTATTGGCATGAATTGTGTTGGGATTTTAGGAGGCCACGCATGAGAGTTGCCCTTGGAGACTGAGATCTAGGCCCAGGATAGCTTTCAAAGAGCACTGGGAATCTCAGCCAGGATATCACATGACTTTATTCAGAAAGACTTGGAAGCCATAGTTGAGAGTCAAAACAAACATGGCCCTCAATTGTAGACCTCAATGGGCCTGGCTTAATGTGACCTTTTGGCCACTCTTTGGGAAGCCTTGCCTGTGAGAGTTCTCCCGAGCTTTAATTGAAATGAGCTTCCTCACCATTTCATGGTTCCCGAATGAATTGAATGCCACAGTGCCTCCAAATTTATCTTTGAAAATTGGCTAGATAAATACCATGAAATTTTTTAAATTCTTATGAACAGGTGGCACTGGAGAACCTTTGGATGTCTATTGCTGATCACGAGTGTACCAGACATTGCATTGATTGACTGGGTTTCATGAAAACGGTGAGAACAGAGATGCCAGAATGTTGAGGCCTGCTGACTAGTTGGCCTAGAGCAGTGGTGGGCAGGTGTATGATAAAACATCTGTCGTTGGGCCATGTGGATCTGCCATTGGCTTCCAAATGCCTTGTGACTGACATGGTGCAGCCAGCAGAACCATACAAGTTAAGGGACCTTATTATATGGAGAGGTTTCAGGGCAATATTCAGAATCAGGTTGATATGGACATGGGTGCAAGCTTTTGGGGATAGAAGCCTGGTTGGTGCATTCTCCTGCAGACCCTCACCCACTACACGTGAGAGTACTCTCTATAGCACTGAGTCCCAGTTTTTCTTTTTGTATTTTGTGAAGCCAATACCAAACTCCCAGTGCAGCAGTAAGAAACACCACGAAAAGTGAAGTATGACCAAATGGCTTCACAGACCACATGGTTAGACACTTAGACCCCAGTGGCCTCAGTTTACCTACAAAGAGAGAATTCAGAACTGCTGCCTCATGTTCTATTGCAAATAAGGAACCATGTCATCCAGGTCACATAGATGCTGACGCAGCTTTGATGGTCTCACTACAAAGGAAGCGAAAGCTCCTGACAACAACAAATATTTCAAGGGCCCAAACTCAGAGGCAGTTTCTCAGAAATTAATTAGGCCACCAGAGCTCCATGTTTGTGAAGTGTTTACCCTTTACCTTACTTTTGGAAATTCCTCTACCACCTCCAAGGTTGTGAACTCCTGAGCATTTTCTTTTCCAGATATATATTCACAGATTTTCAAACTCTTCTCCACTAATTGTGTATTACTTGTGGTGAAGGAAATATCAAGGCATTTTTTGGATGACAGTAGGAAGATTTTTGTCTAACAAATATTCGCATACACATTAGATTCATTTTCCTATTTTCCATTTGAAATACTGAATCCCTGACACTAACCCATACCCTACTAGACTCTGACTACTAATCCTAATATGATGGAGAAAAAGAAACCTAACAGAATAGAAATACAGGCCATTCATAGGTGGCATGGTGTATACTAGGACTTGCCTTCTGCTTTATCAAGTGTATGTGTTATAAATCTAGTCAACTTTTCATTGTAGTACTTCTCCATGAGTTTTTAAAGTTAACACATATGTGAATTTCTGTCTCCTTTTCTCTGTAGCCTATTCATCTCCTGTATTTTATTATGCATATTTAGAATCCTACCTGGTATCACACATACATTCTTGTGAGCTCACTGTTTTTGGATGATACAAATTGTGAAAAGAGATCACTCCCCCTAAATACTGATGGAACTGAAAATTCAACAAATTGGTGAATTTCCTAGATGAACAACATTATACATAAATCCATGCTCAGTAAAAAGAATATTTTTGGATATGAGGATGATATATATTTCATGATGAATTTTGATTGGCATATATATTGCTACATTTTAATGTCTGTGTTTTTATCTTTATATATATATATATATATATATTTATATATATATACTCTCCAGATTTTTCACAATATTAAATATATGTGTCTTATTATTCACTCCCTAAATACATTCATATTCATGTATGTGGATTTGTAATCAAATTTGCACAAGATTATTCTCAGAAAAATTCATCCACATAAAATACATATTTATTTTCCAGTACTGAAAACAAACTTCGGTGAATTGTGCTTACAAATCCTAATATTTGCATGGTAACTGACCCAGTTTAACATTAATGCAAGTATAATCCTATGGGACATGATGTGTATTTTGAAGTTCATTTTTATTCAACAGTGGTACATTACTATTTCTTCAGTTGATGGATATCATAGGATATAACTTTTCATCCACAAGTTCACAAATCTGTAGGCATTTGGTTCACTTTCAATTACTTCCTGCTTCAGAACATATGTATTCCTCCATGTTTCTTGACTGTTCTTTTCATGAGATTCTTTCCAAACACATTATTTTCGATTTCCATAATCATTTTTGAAGGAAAGAGGTGCCTTACTTACCCCCAGAAAGGTTCGTTGAGGTCTCCTTGTCCTGCGCTGCGTGATTCCCGGCCAATGCACCAAATGTAAGGTTCCGGCGAATGTTGGAGGAAGAGACCATCAAGAAACTGTGGCTCATGCAACAGTAAAAGGCGTTTATTGAGGATCCAATCCAGCATGCTGGGGCTACGTGCTCACTCAAGATGGGAGAGCATCCCAGAGCCCCGAGCAGGGGTTGAGCAGTGCTTAAGTACACTTTTTGGGCAGGGCGGGACTTTACATATATTACAATCTCCTTTAAGAAATCATCATACACCACAGGAAAATCAAACAACAATTCCTAAACATGATTAGTTCATTTATTGGTGGGAACATGTAAGGCGGGAGTGATAGGTCAGTTCTAAAGCGGGGTACACATTCAAAATGATTGGTTTAGGCCCTGCAATGCCTCTGTGCCAGGCCTCACAGGGTCCTAGGTTATTAAAAAAACAGGCGGTCAGGGGGAATATTTACTGGGTACTCCGGGAATTGTCCTACAAGCTACAGGAATTTCAGGTTTTGCGTGTAGCATAGGAACTTAACAATACCTGGTCCTTTACATTTTAACACAAGCCTTGCTGCTTAAAAACTTTACAACACCCGGTCTCTTACACTTTAACTTTTACACTTTAATTTCAATTTCTTTTACCCTTACAGATCACTCCTGGTGCACAAGAAGGGTGTCCAAGCCACCCTGACTTTAGGCAAATGAGGGCCAAGGGAGCTTATTTTGGACACTGTCTTGGGCTGTGCCCCTCATGGAAACCTCCAGCCAGATGTTATGATGAGTGCCTTTATGGAAGAAGAGGAGGGCAATGTGGGATTGTTTTGGTATTAATTGTGGTCATTTGTGTGACGGTTGGAAGAGATGACAGGGTCCACCTGGGCTTGAAGTCTGGTGTGAATCCCCTTAGAGACTGAGTTCTGGAACTGACCTCAGAGAAGTATTGCATGAATTGTGTTGAAATTTTAGGAGGCCACGCATGAGAGTCGCTCTTATAAACTGAGATCAAGGCCCAGGGTGGCTTTCCACAGAGCACTGGGAATATCAGCCAAGATATCCCATGATTTTATTCTTAAAGACTTGGTAGCCATAGTTGAGAGTCAAAACACACATGGAACTCACAACGTATACCTCAATGGGCCTGACTATATTTGACCTTTTGGCCACTCTTTGGGAAGCCTTGCCTATGAGAGTTCTCCAGAGTTTCATTGAAATGAGCTTCCTCAACATTTAGTGGTTCTTGAAACCCACAGTGCCTCCAACTTCATCCTTGAAAAATGGCTAGATAAATACCATGAAATTTTTGAAAATCCCATGACCAGGTGGAACTGGAGAATCTTTGGGTGTCCTGTTGCTGATCATGAGTATACTAGAGGGTGCCTTGATTGACTGGGTTTCATAAAAATAATGTAGAAAAAAGATGCCAGTAAGTTGGAGCCTGCTGAGTAGTGGGCCTAGAGCAGCGGTGGGCAGGTGTGCAGGTGTGTGATAAAACATCTGTGGTAGGTCCATGTGGTTTGGCCATTGGCTACCAAATGGCTTGTGAAGGACATGGTGCAGCCAGCAGACCCTTATTTGTAAAGGCATTTTGATATATGGAGAGGTTTCAGGGCAATTTTCAGAATCAGGTTGACATGGTCAATGGTGCAAGCTATGTGGGAAAGAAGCCTGGTTGGTGCATTCTCCTGCAGACCGTGACCCACCACAGTGACAGAACTCTCTCCAGCACTGTGTCCCAGTTGAAATTGTTGTATTTCGTGAAGCAAATACCAAAGTCCCAGTGTAGCAGCAAGAACCACAACAGAAAGTGGAAGAGGACCAAATGGCTTCACAGTCCACACGGGGTGACACTTAGCCCCCAGTGGCCACAGTTTACCTACAAAGAGAGAATTCAGCACTGCTGCCTCAGGTTCATTGGAAAATAAGAAACCATGTCCTCCAGGTCACATAGATGCAGACCCAGCTTTGATGGGCTCACTATAAAGGAAGCTAAAGCTCCTGACAACAACATATATTTCAAGTGCCCAACCTCAGAGGCAGTTTCTCAAAAAGTATTTAGGCCAGCAGAGCTCCATGTTTGTGGAGTGTTTACCATGTCCCTTACTTATGGAAACTGCTCTATCACCTCCAAGGTTGGGAACTCCTGAGCGTATTCCATTCCAGATATGTATTCACGTATTTTCTAACTCTTCTCCTCTAATTGTGTCTTTCTTGTGGCAAAGGTAATGTCAAGGCATTGTTGTGGATGAAAGTGGGAAGATTTTTGTGTAGCACATATTTGCATACACATTGGATTCATTTTCCAATTTTCCATTCAAAATACTGAATCCCTGACACGAAACTATACCCTACTAGACTCTGACTACTATTCCTAATATGATGGAGAAAAATAACTCAAACAGAATAGAAATACAAGCAGTTCAGAAGAGGCATGGTGTATAGTTGGACTTGCCGTTTGCATTATGTAGGTTAGGTGTTATAAATCTAGTTAATTTTTAATTGAAATAGTTCTCCATGTGTTTTTAAAGTTAATGAATATGTGAATTCCTGTATCCCTTTCTCTGTAGCCTATTCAGCACATGTATTTTTATATGCACATATAGAATCCTACCTGGTATCACATATACATTCTTGTGAGGTGGCTGACTTGGCAGATACAAATTATGAGAAGAGATCACTCCTGCTAAATGCTGTTGGATCTTAAAATTCAACCTATGGGTGACCTTCCTAGTTGAACAACATTATTCATAAATCCATGTTCATTAAAATTAATATTTCGGGATCTATGGATGATATATATTTCACCATGAATTTCGATTGGCATATATATTGCCACTTTATAATGTCTGTGTGTGTTTTGTATATATATATATATATATATACTCTCCAGATTTTTCACAATATGAAATATATGTGTCTTATTATTCACTCCCTAAATACATTCATATTCATGTATGTGGATTTGTAATCAACTTTGCACAAGATTATTCTCAGAAATATTCATCCACCTGAAATACTTATTTGTTTCCTACTTCTGAAAACAAACTTCAGTGAAAGGTGCATACAAATCCTAATATATCTACAGTAACTTACCAAGTTTAACATCAATGCAAGTAGATTCCTATGGGACATGATGTGTATTTTGACGTTCATTTTTATTTAAAACTGGTACAGTACTATTTCTTCAGTTTATGCACATCCATGGATAAATTTTTCACCCAAAATTTCAAAATTAAAGACATTTGTTTCACTTTCAATCACTTCCTGCTTCCGAACACATGTAGTCCTCCAGGTTTTTCGACTGGTCGTTTCATGAGACTTCTTAACAAACACATTATTTTCGATTTCCATAATCACTTTTGAAGGAAAACTCACACACCCTCTTCATGATAAACCGTAACCCTAATATTACCATTAGACTTATAATTGGTTGTAATGAATGTATGTATACCAATATCAATATAAGATTTCCTGTATATTTTCAGATATCAATTTATTCTAATTCCAATTTCTAAAGTTGGATCCAGTTATATTATTTATTCACAGTACAATCTATTCATGCATCATCTCTATATTCATTGACACAGGGTACACCTATTTGTATACCCAATACTAATTTATGGCTTTTAAAAATATTGCTTCCCATAATGGTGGAAGAAATACTCATGTCACCTGATCTACATATACATTTTATCACAGTAATATTCTGGACAAAAATGCAAAGGTCACACTTATGATTTACCAAACCCTAAATTGAAAGTGAGTATATATTACTAAAAACATCCTTGTCCAGGATGCCTAATTCTCCCAAGTGTCAATATTGTTGGGGACTATATATTTGTTTCTTCCTATGATTATATATTCAACCTCAACCCTGTTGAAAATGTCTAATCCTATCACGCATTTTATAATTTGTCTGATTTCCTAATGTCTCTATTGAGACCTGCTTTCCTACATATTTTCCCCAGTTCATCATTGTGACTGACTCTTCACATGTGCTGACATTTACATTCACTCTCTAAACGAAACCCTATTGCTAAAAAACTATTGGTCCAACTCGAAGACTCACTCTTCTTCCTAAACCTACTATCTTCCAAATCCTACCGACTATCCATTTTTGACTGGATGTTCTCTTCGACATTCAGGCATCTGAGGTGCAAGGTTTTATTCCATTGTGTATAGATTTATCTGAGACTAAAATGCAGAATGTAATTCAAAGCTAAATATCCCAAAGAAGGGCCCAATGCCCTTTCTGGCTTCAAATCGTAACTAGATTTATGTTTTCATACTTATATTTCAAATATATATTCTTATAAATTTTGCAGGTTCCCAATACCATTATTCATCCAGCAGAATGATTCCTAACACAAGTCAAATATGTTATTGACCCTAACCATACACTGTTCCCTCATTCTAAATTTACAGAGAGGAGGGACAGAGTTGGTCTTACAATACAGGAAAGTAGGGGATCTTCTACCTGCTGAGAACCTCAAAGTTCCATGCAGAAATGTTGACTGAAGAAGATGTAGGCAGCTATGAAGGACCTGAGAGAACAAAAGTCATGTTCAATGGCAAACAACCTGTTCAGGATGAAGGGTTCTGTCTGAATCAGCCTCTCAAATCTTAATTTAGAGAAGATGGACCAAACCAGGCCTGTGTGGGTAGCTGTTTCTGGGTGCCTATGGTTGTATACCATTCTAAATTGTGAAAGTGTCACAGGAAGTAGGGGCAGCCTCCTTCTCATGTGACACTTGGAAGCCACTGGTAGGACAAAGTGGTTGCCAAGGCAGTGACCTCATTCAGTTCCTAAAGGAAGTGACCTCACCTCACTTCCTTGGTGATGGAAATCTCTGAACTTGGGATTCATGAAGCCAGGCACCCAGAGCCAGTCCCAGTCCCAGTCCCAGTGGTCTCACTTGTTTGGATTTACCAAGGACAGTGTCAGTCTTTCTTGGTACCTACTAATGTGAGGATGGCCAAATGCCAGGAAAGCTCTAAAGAGGGGTCATTCCTGAGAAAGCAGGTAGTTGCTCACCTCTGGGTCCTGACACCTGCACAGAGTTGGCCAAGGAGACCAGATTTGAGACAGATCAGGCCATTCCATGGGAATATAGTATGGCTCACCAGTCAGAGGACACTCCGGATAGTCACAGAACTTCTTGGGGGAAGGAGGTGCCTTTGTGGGTGTGGGTGTGGGTTTCTGGTTTTGTCTCATGTTCAGAGAATAGGTAGGCAACGCGCTTTTTTTGGTGTGGAATGAACTGTTTCTAGTAAGTCATTTGACAAGGCGAGTGTTTCTATGTCTGTCTATCACACTGTGTCCGTGGTTGCAGATATTAGAATAGAAAATGCATCAATGGATGTGTCCTGTCTAGTAGAAAGCTTCCCAGCATTCATCCTGTCCAATTTATGAATGGATTTCAGATTGCCTTTTCGATGGGTAACACCTGCAATCTTCCTAAGTTTCAGTTTTCTTCTGGACTTCTGCCCCTCTCCAGAATAGGCTCATGGTTTTATGTCTAAGGTATGTACCACTTCCAAGCTCTGTGCCATGACCATGTACTGGATAGCTCAAAGGAATGGCGAGCATCTCTGAAAAATCAGATATTAGTGTGACCATTAAATCTCAGTGGAGAAACCCTGCTTTGGGCCTTTTGCTTACCTATTGTTCTGTTGCCCTGAATGTCAGGAAGTTCTTTGCCTCATGCCACCTCTTTGTGAAGCCTGAAGAAAACAGTTTTCAAATGAAAATGAATGGGCAACACCTGTGGCTCTTTGCTTAATTGCTTTGGAAAGGGATGTGTCTGAATCAGCCTCTTGGCCCTGTGTTAGGCTGTAGCTTAGATTCTCAGCACCTGATGGATCTAAAGAAAGATCCCATGGGTGCATTAAAAACCAAAATGGCCAAAAGAGCAGTCATTGTTTATGAAGACTCTCGCCTTCCTCTCTAAGGTTCCTGACATCCATCAAGTGAGAATAGGGATCCTTTGTTTCAAAAGAGTTCTTCAAAGCCCTGCAGAGGCTATCCCATAGGTGCTTGGGTTTTCTCATGACCCCAATTTACATGAAGAATCTAAACCCTACAGTCAGTAGGTCTCAAATTGGAGAAGCCAAGCTGTATTAACGGCAGGCCGATTTGATCACTCCTGTTTCACAGTCAGGATTTCCAGGCCACACTGACTTTAGGCAAATGAGGGGCAAGGGAGGTTATTTTGGACACTGTCCTGTCCTGCGCCCCTCATGGAAACCTCCATCCAGAGGTTATGATGAGTGTCTATATGGAAGAAGAAAAGGGTTATGTGGGAGCGTTTTGTTTGGAATTGTGGTAATTTGTGTGGCACTTAGAAGAAAAGACTGGGTCCACCTGGGCTTGAACTCTGTTGTGATTCCTCTTAGAGAATGAATTCTGGAACTGACCTCAGAGAAGTATTTTCATGAATTGTGTTTGGTTTTTACTAGGCCATGCATGAGAGTCGCCCTTGGAACCTGAGATCTAGGTGCAGGGTGGCTTTCCCCAGAGCACTGGGAATCTCAGCCAGGATATCACATGATTTTATTCTGAAAGACTTTGCAGCCACAGTTGAGAGTCAAAACACACATGGACCTCACATTGTAGACCTCAATGGGCCTGGCTTCATGTGACCTTTTGGCCACACTTTGGGAAGTCTTGCCTGTGAGTGTTCTCTAGAGCTTTCATTGAAATGAGCTTCCTCAACTTTTAATGGTTCCTGAATAAATTGAAACCCAAAGAGCCTCCAACTTCATCCTCGACAAATGGCTTGATAAATACCATGAAATTTTTGAAATTCCCATGACCAGGTGGCACTGGAGAACTTTTGGATATCCTGTTGCTGACCATCAGTGTACCAGACAGTGCCTTGACTGACTTTGTTTCATGAAAATTGTGTAGAACAGTGATGCCAGTAAGTTGGAGCCTGCTCATTAGTGGGCCTAGAGCAGTGGTGTGAAGGTGTGTGATAAAACATGTGTGGTGGGGACATGTTGATCTGCCATTGGCTTGCAAATGCCTTGTGACTAACAGGGTACAGCAAGCAGACCCTTATATGTAAAGGCATCTTGTTATATGGATAGGTTTATGGGCAATGTTCAGAATCAGGTTGGCTACCTGGTACCACACGTACATTCTTGTGAGGTGGCTGACTTGGCAGATACAAATTGAGAGAAAAGATCACTCCTACTAAACCCCATTGAAACTGAATATTCAACATATGGGTGAGCTTTCTAGTTGAACAACATTATACATAAATCCATGTTCAGTAAAATGAATATTTTTAGATCTGTGGATAATATATATTATATAATGAATTTTGATTGACATATATATTGCTACTTTTTTGTCTGTGTGTGTTTTGTGTGTGTGTGTATATATATATATATGTATATATATATATATATATATATATATATATATATATATATATATATACATATATATATATATATACACACTCTCCAGATATTTCAAAAAATGAAATATATGTGTCTCATATACACTCCCTAAATTCATTCATGTTCATGTATCTGGATTTATAATCAACTATTCACAAGATTATTCTCAGAAATATTCATGCACCTGAAATTTGCCTAATGCTCTCAAATATCAATCCTATTGGTGTCTACATATTTGTTTTTTCCTAAGATTATATATTCAAACTCAATCCTTTTCAAAATATCTAGTCCTGTCACTCACTTTGTAATTTCCCTGATTTCATAATGTCTCTATTGATATCTGCTTTCCTACATATTTTCCCCAGTTCATCATTGTGACTGACTCTTCAACTGTGCTCACATTTACATTCACTCTCTAACTGAAACCGTATTGCTAAAGAACTTTTGTTCTAAATTCTATACTCACTCTTCTTCCTAAACCTACTGACTATCTTCCTAATCCTACCAACTATACCTTTTTCACTGGATGTTCTCTCCTACATTCAATCATCCAAGTAAATGTCGGGCAAGCTTCGGAGAAGGAGACGACCAACAGAGTACTCATGATACAGCAAAAGGTTTATTGGGTTTCCAGCATGCTGGGGCTCAGAGCTCACTTTAATAGAGCAGATAGCCCTGAGAATAGCTTAAGTAGAGTTTGTATACTTTCCCTGGAGAAGGCAGGGAGGGAAGTTTATTGATGGGTCACGACGAGTGGGCAGTTTGCATGCAACTGGGTGAGGGAGTACATTCTGTAGTTTGGCAGTTGGGGACAGCACATTTTGGGAACAAGTTTTGCAAGCATTTCTCAAGATTTCAACAGTTTTTTGTTAAGCATAGGGAAATACAGGAAGTGACAAGTACTTATTTTATTAACCTTTCATTCCTCACTTCTTTTTCTGGCTACTTTTAATCATAAGAATTATCATTGGGGGGTTTCACATTCTATGTCTCCTAGTGGGGTATTACCATAAGTTTAACTCGTCCAATTTGAGCCTGGAGAAAAGAAATTACACGGTTGAGAAAACAGGGTTTTATAGTTATCAATAATATGAGGATTATTATTGGACCGGCCAGGGTTGATAAAAACGTAGTTAACCAGGGGCACTGTGTGAACCAAGACTCAAACAACCCTTTTTGGGTCTCTCTCTCTCTCTTGTTGATGCTCTTTAATGTGTCTTTTTAATTTACTCATAGATTTTATTACAACTCCAGTATGTTCGGCATAAAAACAACATTCTTCCCTCAATGCAGCACAAAGGCCCCCTTCTTTAATGAAGAGGAGATCCAAACCTCAACTGTTCTGTAAAACAACTTCAGAGAGAGAGGTTAAAGTTTCATGCAAAGCTCTGATGGTGGTTTCTAATATCTTAGTTTTGGTCTATTGCTGCTTCTAATTGGGTCATTTATTGTGTCACATGGACAAGGGCAGTGGTTCCTGGGCCCACCCGTGCAGCAAATCCTATTCCTAATATGATGGCTAAAGTGAGGGATATATGCTCCCAGTGGAATCTGGTTGTATGTCCCCCTATTTGATCTTCAAATCAACCTGCTTCATAATAGAGCACTCTGGGAAACATCTGCACCATTACACGATTAATCACATCTGTTGACCATTTCATGAAAACATAAACAAGGTTTAAGTATATAGAATTATTCTGTTGTAAGGACGGACAAGGCAAGGCACCTAAGATAGCACTAAAGACAGGGAAACACTCCTATTTGGTTGCAACCGGATTCAGAGGGCATTGCTTCTGTTGTAATCAATTAATTCCCTGAAACTCAAGTTTAGGTAGTTTCAGAATTTTGTACCCAACATGTAAGGGAAGGTGCTCAGAAGCTCACAGTCTGCAGAAGTTCAAAAACGCAGTATTTGTTCCTGTTTTTCCCCTGTTCTGGGCAAGTTAACTTTTAAAGGACACCTGGGAGGGGGAGAGCTTTTTCTTCCCTTTCTTATTTTACCCCTGCCAGCTGTTACCATGGAGACCAGTTGGTAACTTCTTTATCTTAGAAATGTAGCCATCTCTGTGAATCCCCAGCTCAAGGACAGAGGCCTTGTTCACATATTTTGTGAAAAACTAGTAAAAGGGTGTCTACCTGAGAAGTGCTGATTTTTTTAGCCACTGGCCAAGTAGAACAGGGCAACATGAAAAGAGGAAGTTTATCTACATTGAACTCTTTTATAGGGACTCTTTTGCTGAAAGTCCTAAAGTCAGCCATGGTGAAGACTTCTGGAGAAGGTCAGTTAAGACTTTTCTGTGGGCCTAGTGCAGAGGGGGAAGACGGGGAAGGTGGGCTGAGATCAGCTCCGTGGATCTGAGAATGAGGAAGGAGAGATGTAAAAGAATAATGGGAAACGGGTTTGAGATTTTTCTAGCAACAAAAACTTGAGCAGTAGAACAGGTAGAGCAGAGAGGATGATGGGAGTGAGTATCTCAAAACGCATATGAGGGACGTTTAATTATTAGTAAACTGTTTTCAGTGATGACAAACCAACTTTAAAGGCCATTTTTATTACATCTTAGATAGGGGACTGAGGGCTCTCCTCAGCTGGTTTGAGCTTTGGTTTAGCTGGTAAGAAGACCTGGCGGGACCCGGTGCGGGCACTGACAGGACAAGAGAGGAGTGAGTGGGTGGAGGGGTACTTCAGTAACTGCTGCCTCAGCAAGGAGGCAATGGTCTGAGAACCGGCAGAGGTTTGGGTTTTTGATCTAGTAATTGGAGGGGAGAAATCAGGTTGCTGAGGTGGGAGTGACAGCAGAGTGTCTGGAGCAGAAGGCTGAGGGTGAGGATCTATTGGAGAAGCATAGTTCAGGATGTGAGTGAAGGAGGGAAAAGGTCACGCAGAATTTGAGGATCTAGAGACCCCTCTGGGGGCCATCGGTTCTTCTTATCTAATTGGTAATATGGCCAATGATGTGTACTGAATTTGATGAGGAGTTTGGGTTCCATCAGGCAGCCCCTGTTTGCTCACATCCCCATGACTTACAGAAGAAGTCGGCTTTCCCCCCACACAGCCGTGACTGTGGCTTTGAGAGTCTGCCCGGCAAACATAGTAATCTAGGCTAGCCAACCTGCATCTGGCTTGCATGTCCCTTCATCCATAATGTTTGTTTCCATTATCTATGGTACAGAAGTAATTTAATGGAATTTTAGTGATATCCTCTTCATCAGGGATATCCCAATAGGTAAGACTTATAGCCAGCTGACAAATGTCTGGGAGGAGTGATGGCCACCAGGTCCCTCAGGGGGCTGTATGCGAGATAGATTATACTTCTTTTCCAGTAGGATTTGTGATCAGCCATCACTGCTGAATGGGCTGATGTGGCTTAGGACTACTTGTGGCCAAGGAGAGAGTCCACAGACTTATCCACATGGCGAATACGCAATTTGAAGGTTTTACCAATCTTTTCCAGTTTCCAGCCAGAGTCTGGACAGGGCGCAGGCTTGAGATGAGAGGCATGGATCCAGAAATTGATTCCGTCTACCTTTACCACTGGAGGTGTTATAAGTAGCACCGGCTATGGTCCTTTCCAGCGGGGTTTCAAGCATGATACCTGATGTCGTCTTACGTAGATGAAGTCTCTTACTTGATATCGATGTGGAGTCCCTTTGTCCCCAGTTTGATAGGCAGTAGCCAGCTGTTTACACAGGTATCACTGAGTTCTTTTTAGAGCTTTAAGTCTGTCAAGCAAGGGGGTGTGGATGGAATGGTTAGGTCTTTGAGTCGGGCTTAGGTCCCTTACTGCAGGAGGGCAACAATAGAGAATTTCACAGGGGCTAAGGTTACTCAAAGAAACAGAGGGAGTATTTCTTGCATGAAACATTGCATAAGGCAGGAGCATAGTCCAATCTTTTATGCTGTTCTCTAAGTTTAATTTTCTTAAGGTCTCTTTAATGGTTCAATTTATTCTATCTGCCTGTCCTGAACTCGGGTATCTATAAGCACAATATAACTTCCAATTAATTCCCTGGTTCCTGGCTAACCCCTGACTTACCTGGGCCATGAACACCGGTCCATTATCAGACCCTATTACCGGCTTAGCTTCCTCCAATGGTAAAGAGGCTGAGTCAGCAGCAGGGAAATCCATTTGAAGGTGTTGTGGGTTAGGGGACAAGGGCAGGGGATTAGTAAGGGAAGAAGAGTCCAGTAGAGTCAAATCTGTGACTCGGGGAGAACAGGGGGTGGAGGAGGAGGAGGTTGAGAGGGTTTGAGAGATCATGGGGGAAGGAGTAGGAGCAGAGGCAGGGGCAAGGAAAGGCTTCACCCATGGAGGAGGAGATTTGCAGATGTTCTGCCAAGTTAAGATATATGGCTGTTGATCCAGATGGCTATGTGTCCCCGGCTGAGATAATATCTCTGAATTTTTAAATTAGTGCGAAGTAGAAAGATCCTTCTAGGGGCCATCCGAATTCAAAGGTGGGCCATTCTGAGGCACAGAGATTCTGCCAGGTCCAGCATTTTACTAAAACAAGAAAGATTCTGAGCTCTTAAGCGGACTTTGTTCCAGTGATCAAGGGTCAGGGACAGAGGCATTGAACTGCTCTGTCCCATAATGAAAGGTACACAAACAGCAAAAGCAAGGACACATGACACAGATAAGACAAGACCATAAGCACAGGCAATGGACGTCAAACACTGAAACCAGGAATGAGTAGCCGGCAAAACCCGATGGGATGACAATACCGAATCTGAAACAAAATATCACTGAGTTGAGGAGACTATTGTTCCTTAATTTCCCGAGTTTTCTGCGGCGTCCCTCAGGGAGGTGCCCTGTGTCTCCGTGACACGTCTCTCAGCCACCTTCGGAGGGAGCTCAGGCTCTTCATCGCCAGAGATTTTGCCAAGCCCTAACATGAAACCTGAAACCAGAAAGAGGCGCCTTACTTGCTCCGAGAGGAGCCCATTGGGGTCTCTCGTCTGCCACTGCCAGAACTCGGTGGAACCTCAATATGTAAAGGTCTGGCGAGTGTCGAAGGAAGAGACCACCAAGAGTCTGTCTCATGCAACAGTAATGGGTTTATTTGGGGTTCAGCATGCTGTGGCTCAGAACTCACTTAAATAGAGCAGAGAGCCCTGAGAACACCTTAAGCACAGCTTATATACTTTCCTTGGAGAGGGAAGAGAGGGAAGTTTTCTAATGGGTGAGGGCATGTGGGCGGTTTGCATGACACTGAGTGAGGGAGTACATTCTGCAGTTTGGCAGTTGGGAACAGAACATTCTGGAAACAAGATTAGCAAACATTTCTCAAGATTTCAACAGTGTTTTGTTAAGCATACAGAAAAACAGGAAGTGACAAGTACCTATTTTATTAACCTTTCACTACGGACTATCTCTTTTCGACTAGATGTTCCTTCTACATTAATTCATCCAAGGTACAAGGTCCTATGGCATTGTATATCGATTTAATTGAGACACCTCTGCAGAACGTAATTCAAAGCTGCATATCCAAATCAAGAGCCCAATGCCCTTCTGGACTTCAAATAATACTTAGATTTCTGTTTTCATACATATATTTCACCTATATATTCTTATACACATAGCAAGTTCCCAATACCATTATTCATCCAGCAGAATGATTTCTAACCCAAACCGAACATGTTATTAACCATAACCATACACTGTTCCCTCAATCTAACTTTACAGAAGAGCAGGGAAAGAGTTGATCTTACAATACTGAAATGTAGGGAATCTTCCACCTGCTGAGAACCTCAAAGGTCCATGCAGAAATGATCCCTGGAGAAGAGGTAGGCAGCTATGAAGGACCTGAGAGACCAAAAGTCATCTTCCATGGCAAACAACCTGGTCAGGATAAAAGGTTGTGTATGAATCAGCTTCTCTTCTTAACGTAGAGAAGTTGGACCAAACTAGGCCTGTGTGGAGATCTATTCCTGGGTGCCTATTGTTGATATACCATTCTAACTTGTGAAAGTGTCACAGAAAGTAGGGGCAGCCTCCGTATCATGGGACCCTTGAAAGCAACAGTTAGGACAAAGTGGTTGCCAAGACAGTGACCTCATTCAATTTCTGAAGGAAGTGACCTCACATAACTTCCTTGGTGATGGAACTCTCTGAATTTGGGATCCAGGAAGCCAGGCACCCAGAGCCAGTCCCTGTCCCAGTCCCAGTGGTCTCACTTGTTTGGATTCAGCAAGGACAGAGTCAGTCTTTGTTGGTACCTACAGATGTGAGGAAGGCCAAATGAGAGGAAATCTCTGAAGCGGGGCTTTTCCTGAGAAAGCAGGTAGTGCCTCACCGCTGGCTACTGAGAACTTCACAGGGTTGGCCAAGGAGACCAGATCTGAGACAGGACAGGCCAATTTGGGGGAACATATTATGGCCCACAAGTCAGAGGACACTCTGGATAGTCACAGACCTACTTGGGGGAAGGAGGTGCCTTTGTGGGAGTGTGTGGTGTGGTTGTGGGTTTGTGGTTTTGTCTCATTTTCCTAGAATAGGTATTAAAGTCGGTTTGTTTGGATTGAAGTTTAGTGTTTCTAGTAAGTCTTTTGACATGGCGAGTGTTTCTATGTCTCAGTATTTCACTGTGTCCGTGGTTGTATGCATTAGAAAAGAGAATGCATCAATGGATGTGTCCTGTCTAGTAGAAAGCTTCTCAGCATTCAAATTGCCCCATTTATGAATGGACTGTAGCTTGCCCTATTGATGCGCAACACCTGCTATATTCCTAAGTTCCTGTTTTCTTTCTGAATTCTGGCCACTCTACAGAATAGGACCATGGTTTTTTGTTCACGATATGTACCACCTTCAAGCTCTGTGACTGGCCATGTACTGGATAGCTGAAAGAAATGGCAAGCATCTCAGAAAACTCAAGTATCAGTGTGACCAGGAAATTCTCAGTGGAGCAACCCTGCTTTGGACCATTTGCTTACCTATTGTTCTGTTTTCCTGAATTTCAGGAAGGTCTTTGACTCAGGCCACCCTTTTGTGAAGCCTGAAGAAAACAGTTTTCAAATGGAAATTATTGGGCATACACGTGGCTCTTTCCTTAACTGCTTTGAAAAGGGATGTGTCTGAATCAGCCCCTTGGCTCTGTATGAGGCAGTGGCTTAGATTCTCAGCACCTGAGGGATCTAAAGAAATTTCCCATGCGTGCATTCAAAACCAAAATGGCCAAAAGAGCAGTCATTGGCATGAAGTCTCTCGCCTTCCTCTGTAAGGTTCCTGACCTCCATCAAGTGAGAATAGGAATCCTTTGGGTCAATCGAGTTCTTCAAAACCTGCAGAGGCTAGCCCATAGGTGCTTGGGTTTTCTCATGACTCCAATTCACATAAAGAATCAATATCTGACAGTCAGTAGGCCTCAAATTGGACAAGCATAACAGTATTAACATCAGGCCTATTTGATCACTCCTGGTTAACAGGAAGCGTGTCCAGGCCACCCTGACTTTAGGCAAATGAGGGGCAAGGTAGATTATTGTGGATACTGTCTTGGTCTGTGCCCCTCATGGAAACCTCCAGCCAGAGGTTATGATGAGTGTCTATATGGAAGGAGATGAGGGCCATATGGGAGTGTTTTGGTTTTAATTGTGGTCAATTGTGTGGTAGTTGGAAGAGATGACTGTGTCCACCGGAGCTTGAACTCTAGGTGTGATTACCCTTAGAGACTGAGTTCTGGAACTGACCTCAGAGAAGTATTGCAAAAAATAGTGTTGGGATTTTAGGAGGTCACGCATGAGAATCACCCTTGTAATCTGAGATCTAGGCCCAGGATGGCTTTCCACAGTGCTCGGGGATTCTGAGCCAGGATATCACATGATTTAATTCTTAAAGACTTGGGACCCTTAGTTGAGAATACAAACACACATGGATCTCACTTTGTATACCTCAATGGGCCTGGATTCATGTGACCTTTTGGCCACTCTTTGGGAAGCCTTCCCCGTGAGTGATCTCCAGAGCTTTCATTGAAATGAGCTTCCTCACCATTTAATGGTTCCTGAATTAATTGAAACCCACAGTGCCTCCAACTTCATCCTTGAAAAATGGCTAGATAAATACCATGAAATTTTTGAAATTTCCATGACCAGGTGGCACTGGATAAACTTTGAATGTCCTGTTGCTGATCATGATGGTACCAAACTGTGCCTTGATTGACTGGGTTTCGTGAAAATGTTGTAGAACAGAGATGCCAGTAAGTTGGAGCCTGCTGAGTAGTGGGCATAGAGCAGTGGACTGTAGGTGTGTAAATAAATATTTTTGGTAGGATCACCTGGATCTTCCATTGGCTTCCAAAAGACTTGCTACTGACATGGTGCAGGCAGCCGACCCTTATATGTAAAGGCATCTTTTTATATGGAGAGGTTTCAGGGCAATGTTCAGAATCAGGTTGCTATAGTCAAGTGGGAAAGCTATGTGGGATTAAAGCCTGGTTCGTACATTCTCTTGTCGACCATGACAAACCACACGTGACAGAACTCCCTCTATCATTGTGTCCCAGTTGAACTCCTTGTATTTCATGAATCTAATACGAAACTCCCAGTTCAGGAGTAAGAAACACCCTGAAAATTGGAGCATGACCAAATGGCTTCACAGACCACACGGGAAGACACTTAGCTCCCAGTGGCCACAGTTTACCTACAAAGAGAGAATTCAGAACTGCTGCCTCATTTTCATTAGAAAATAAGGAACCATGTCCTCCAGGTCACATAGATGCAGACCCAGATTTCATGGTGTCACTACAAACGAAACTAAATTTCCTGACAATTACACATATTTCATGTGCCCAACCACAGAGAAAGTTTCTCAAGAAGTCTTTAGGCCAGCAGAGCTCCATGTTTGTGAAGTGTTTACCCTCTCCCTTACTTTTGGAAACTGTTCTTCTACTTCCAGTGTTGTGAACTTCTGAGCATTTTACATTTCTCATATGTATTCACAGATTTTCTAACTCCTCTCCTCTAATTGTGTCTTACTTGGAGTGATGGTTATGTCAAGCCATTGTTCTGGAAGAGAGTGGGAAGTTGTTCCTGTAGTACATGTTTGCATACACATTAGATTAATTTTTCTATTTTCCTTTTGAAATACTGAATCCCTGACACCAACCCATACCCTACTAGAATCTGACTACTAATCCTAATATGATGGAGAAAAAGAAACCTAACTGAATAGAAATACAGTCCTTTCATAGGAAGCATGGTGTATACTTGTATTTGCCTTCTGCTTTATCAAGAGTATGTGTTTTAAATCTAGTCAACTTTTTATTATAATATTTCTTCATGAGTTTTTAAAGTTATCACATATGTAAATTCCTGTCTCCCTTTCTCTGTATCCTATTCAGCACATGTATTTTTTATACACATATACTATCCTACCTGGTATCCCACGTACATTCTTGTGAGCTCACTGACATTGGAATATAAAAATTGTGAAAAGAGATGACTCCCCCTAAATACTGATTGAACTGAAAATTCAACCTATGGGTGAGCTTCCTAGTAAAAAACATTATACATAAATCCATGTTAACTAAAATGAATATTTTTGGATATGTGGATGAATTATATTTTATGATGAATTTCAATTGGCATATATATTTCTACATATTAATTTGTGCGTGTGTGTGTTTGTGTGTGTATTTGTGTGTGTATATATATATATATATATATATATATATATATATATATATATATATATTCTCCAGAATTTCCAAAATATGAAATATATGTATCTTATTATACACTCCCTAAATTCATTCATATTCATGTATTTGGGTGTATAATCAACTTTACACAAGATTATTCTAAGAAATACTCAACCACCTGAAATACATATTGGTTTCCTACTACTGAAAACTAAGTTCAGTGAATGGTGCTTACAAATCCTAATATTTCTACTGTAACTGACCCAGTTTAACATCAATGCAAATAGATTTCTATGGGACATGATGTGTATTTTGAAGTTCATTTTTATTAAACACTGGTACATTAAAATTTCTTCAGTTTATGTACATAATAGGATATATTTTTTTCATTCACAACTTCACAAATTTATAGGCATTTGGTTCACTTTCAATTACTTACTATTTCAGAACACATGTATTCCTCCATATTTCTCTACTGGTCTTTTCACTTGACTTCATTCTAAACACATTATTTTCGATTCCATTATCATTGTTCAAGCAAAACTCACTCTTCATGATAAACTGTAACCCTAATATTACCATTAGATATATAACAGGTTGGAATGAATGTATGTATATCAATATAAGATTTCATATATTTTTTTTTCAGATGCAAATTCAATCCATTATTTAAAGTTGGAACCAGTTATATACTTTATTCACAATATTCTATTCATGCATCATCTGAATAATCATCAACACAGGGTACACCTTTTCGTATCCCCAGTACTAATTTATAAGTTTTCAGGATATTGCTCCCCATAATGGTGGAAGAAAGACTCATGTCACCTGATCTACATATACATTTATCACAGTAGTATTCTGGACACAAAATGCAAAGGTCACACTTATGATTGTACCAAAGCCTAAATGGAAAGTGAGCATGGATTATTAAAAACATCTGTCCAGGTTGAGTAATGCTCTCAAATGTCAATCCTCTTTGTTAGTACATATTTGTTTTTTCCTAAGATTATATATTCAACCTCAAGCCTTTTGAAAATATCTAATCCTATCACTCACTTTATACTATGCCTGATTTCTTAATGTCCCTATTGATATCTGCTTTTCTACATATTGTCCCCAGTTCATCATTGTGACTGTAACTTCAAATGTGCTGACATTTACATTCACTCTCTATCTGAAACCCTATTGCTAAAGAACTTTTGGTCCAACTCCTATACTCACTATTCTTCCTAAACCTACTGACTATCTTCCTAATCCTACAGACTATCCCTTTTTGACTGCATGTTCTCTTCTACATTCAAACATCCGAGGTACACGGTCCTATGCCATTGTATATCGATTTATCTGAGACCTCGGTGCAGAACATAATTCAAGCTAAGTATACCAATCGTGGTTTCAATTCCTATCTGGGCTTCAAATCTTTCCTAGATCTCTGTTCTCATACATATATTTCACGTCTATATTCTTATAAATATCACAGGTTCCCAATACCATTATTCATCCAGCATAATTATTCCTAACCCAAATCGAACATGCTATTAACCCTAAACATACACTGTTCCCTCAATCTCATTTACAGAAGAGCAGGAACAGAGTTGGTCTTACAATACAGGAAGGTAGGGGATCTTCCACCAGCTGACAACATCAAAAGTCCATGCAGAAATAATCCCTGGAGAAGATGTAGGCAGCTATGAGGGACCTGAGAGAGCAAAAGTCATCTTACATGGAAAACATCCTGGTCATGATGAAAGTATGTGTCTGAATCAGCCTCTCTTTTCTTAATGTAGTGAAGATGGACCAAACCAGGCCTGTGTGGAGAGTTGATCCCGGGTGCCTATGGTTGATATACCATTCTAACTTGTGAAAATGTCAGAGCAAGTAGGTGCAGACTCCATCTGATGGGACCCTCGGAAGGAACTGTTAGGAAAATGTGTTTGCCAGGGTAGTGACCTCATTCAGTTCCTGAAGGAAATGAACTCAACTTACTTCCTTGGTGATGAAACTCTCTGAACATGGGATCCAGGAAGCCAGGCACCCAAAGCCAGTCCCAGTGCAAGTCCCAGTGGTCAAACTTGTTTGGATTTACCAAGGACAGAGTCAGTCTTTCTTGGTACATACTGATGTGAGGTTGGCCAAATGCCAGGAAGATCTGAAGAGGGGCCTTTCCTGAGAAAGCAGGTAGTGGCTCATCGCTGGCTTCTGACAGCATCACAGAGTTGGCCACGGAGACCAGATCAGAGACAGGACACCCCAATATGGGGGAATATATCATGGCCCACCAGTCAGAGGACACTCTGGATAGTCAGAGACCTACTGGGGGAAGGAGGTGCCTTTGTGGGTGTGGTTGTGGGTTTGTTTTTTTGTCTCCTGTTCTCAGAATAGGTAGGAAAGGTGGTTTGTTAGTTTTGGAGTGGACTGTTTCTAGTAAGTCATTTGACAAGGCGAGTATTTCTGTGTCTATATATCCCATTGTGTCCGTGGTTGTAGACATTAGAAAAGAAAATGCATCAAGGGATTTGTCCAGTCTACTAGAAAGCTTCCCAGCATTCACCCTGTGCAATTTATGAATGAACTGCAGCTTGCCTTATAAATGGGCAACACTCGCCATCTTCCTAAGTTCCTGTTTTCTTCCTGAATTCTGGCCACTCTCTAGAATACGCTCATGGTTTTGTGTCCAAGATATGTACCACCCCAAGCACTGTGACATGGCAATGTACTGGATAGCTGAAGGGAATGGCGAGTATCTCAGAAAACTCAGATATCAGTGTGACCAAGAAAGTCTCAGTGGAGAAACCCTGCTTTGGGCCTTTTGCTTCCCTGTCTGTTGCCCTGAATGTCAGGAAGGTCTTTGCCTCCGGCAACCCCTTTGTGAAGACTGAAGAAAACAGTTTTCAAATGGAAATAAATGGGCATCACCTGTGGCTCTTTGCTTAATTGCTTTGGAAAGGGATGTTTCTGAATCTGCATCTAGGCCCTGTGTGAGCCTGTGGCTTAGATTCTCAGCACCTGATGGATCTAAAGAAAGATCCCATGTGTGCATCCAAAACTAAAATGGCAAAAAGGGCAGTCATAGTGGATGAAGTCTCTTGCCTTCCTCCAGACAAAAGCTGAATAAAGATACTATAGAACTCAATAGCACAATCAATAACCTAGACGTAACCAACATATATAAAATATATCAACCCTTATCAAGTGGATACACGTTCTTCTCAGCAGCACATTGATCCTACTCCAATATAGACCATATATTATGCAATAGGGAAACTCTTAGTAAATATAAAGGTATGGAGATAATACCATGCACCATATCTGATCATAATGGATTGAAACTTTAAATCAATGAAAAAAAAAGGAAGGAAAAATTCTACATCACATGGAAAATGCACAATATGTTACTGAATGATCAGTGGGTTACAGAAGACATAAAGGAGGAGATAAAAAAATTCTTAGAGACAAATGACAATAGAGACACAACATACCGGATTGTATGGGACACAATGAAAGCCGTTTTAAGAGGGAAATTCATTTCTTGTAATTCTTTCCTCAAAAAAAGAAAAAAACAACAACAAATAAATGAACTCACACTACACCTCAAAAACCTAGAAAAGGAAGAGCAAAACAACATCAAATGTAGTAGAAGACAAGAAATAATTGAAATTAGAGGAGAAATCAATGAAATTGAAACAAAAAATCTACATTGTAAAAATTGAAATAAATAACAGTTGGTTCTTTGAAAAAATAAATATGTTCGACAGGCCCTTAGCCATGCTAACGAAGAGAAGAAGAGAGAGAACTCAAATTACTAACATATGGAATAAAGATGGAAATATCACAACACACACTACAGAAACACAGAAGATAATTAGAAAGTATTTTGAAACCCTATACTCCAATAAAATAGAAGATAAAGAAGATATCGATAAATTTCTTAAGTCATATGATCTGCCCCGATTGAGTCAGGAAGACACCCACAATTTAAATAGACCAATAACAAAGGAAGAAAAATAAGAAACCATCAAAAGACAACCAACCAAAAAGAGCCCTGGAACGGATAGGTATACAGTGGAGTTCTACAAAACCCTCAAAGAAGAATTAATACCAATACTTTTCAAGCAATTTCAAAAAATAGAAAAAGAAGGAGTTCCTCCAAATTCATTCTATGAGGCCAACATCACCCTGATTCCAAAACCAGACAAAGACACTTCAAAGAAAGAAAACTACAGACCAATACCTCTAATAAACTTGGATGCAAAAATTCTCAATAAAATCATGGTGAATTGAATACAAAAGCATATCAAAATAATTGTGCTTCATGATCAAGTAGGATTCATCCCTGGGATGCAAGCCTGGATCAATTTATGGAAATCAATAAATGTAATCGACCACATCAATAGACTTAAAGACAAAAAACATATGATCATCTCGATAGATGTAGATAAAGCGTTTGACAAAGTACAGCATTCCTTTATGTTCAAAACACTATAAAAATTAGGGATAACAAGAACTTACCTCAACATGGTAAAAGCTATATATGCTAAACCTCAGGCTAGCATCATCATAAATGGAGAAAAACTGAAGGCATTCCCTCTAAAATCTGGAACAAGACAGAGATGCCCTCTATCACCACTTCTATTCAGTTTAGTTCTTGAAAAACTAGCCAGAGCAATTAGACAGAAAAAAGAAATTAAAGGCATAAAAATAGAAAAAGAAGAACTTAAATATTCGCTATTTGAGGATGACATGATAATATATTTAACAAACCCTAAAGGGTATGCAAAGAAACTGCTAGAGTTAATAAATGAATTCAGCAAAGTGCCAGTATATAAAATCAACAAGAAAAAATCAAAGGCATTCCTGTATATCAGCAACAAAACTTCTGAAATTGAAATGAGGAAAACCACTCCATTCACAATATCCTCATAGAAAATAAGATACTTGGGAATCAACCTAAAAAAAGAGGTGAAAGATTTATACAATGAAAGTTACATAACTCTAAAGAAAGAGATAGAAGAAGATGTTAGAAGATGGAAAAATGTACCCTGTTCATGTATAGGCAGAACTAACATCATCAAAATTGCGATATTACCCAAAGTTCTCTACAGGTTTAATGCAATGCCAATCAAAATCCCAATGGCATTTCTTGTAGAAATATATAAAGCAATCATGAATTTCATATGGAAAAACAATAGACACAGAATAGCAATAGCAATTCTAAGCAGGAAGTGTGAATCAGGATGTATAGCGATAACAGAGTTCAAACTGTACTACAAAGCAATAGTAACAAAAACAGCGTGGTACTGGTATCACAAAAGTCAGCTGTACCAATGGTACAGAATAGAGGACACAGAAACCAATCCACAAAAGTACAACTTTCTTATATTTGAAAAAGGGCCTAAAAGCATGCAATGGAGGAAGGATAGCATCTTCAACAAGTGGTCCAGGGAAAATTGGAAATCCATATGCAACAAAATGAAAATGAATCCCTTTCTCTCGCCATGCACAAAAGTTAACTCTAAATGGATCAAGGAGCAAGATATAAAATCAGAGACACTGCATCTAATAGAAGAAAAATTTGGCTACGATGTACATACTGTGGGGTTGGGCTCCAAATTCCTTAATAGGACAGCCATAGCACAAGAGTTAATAACAAGAATCAACAAATGGGACTTACTTAAACTAAAAAGTTTTTTTCGAAACAAGAGAAACAATAAGAGAGGTAAATAGAGAGCCTACATCTTAGGAACAAATTTTTACCCCTCACACTTCAGATAGAGCCCTAATATCTAGAATATACAAAGAACTCAAAAATTAAACAATAAGATAACAAATAAAACAATCCACAAATGGGCCAAGGACCTGAACAGAAACTTCACAGAGGAGGACATACAATCCATCAACAAGAACATGAAAAAATGCCCACCATCTCTAGCAGTTAGGGAAATTCAAGTCAAAACCACCCTAAGATACCATCTCACTCCAGTAAGATTGGCAGCCATTATGAAATCAAACAACAATAAGTGTTGGCGAGGATGTGGGGAAAAGGGTACACTTGTACACTGCTGGTGGGACTGCAAAATGTTGAGGCCAATTTGGAAAGCAGTATGGAGATACCTGGGAAAGCAGGGAAAGGATCCACCATTTGACCCAGCTATCTCACTTCTCGGACTATTCCCTGAGGATCTTAAAAGAGCGCACTATAGGGATATTGCCACATCACTGATCATAGCGGCACAATTCATAATAGCTAAACTGTGGAACCAAACTAGATGACCTTCAATAGGCGAATGGATAAAAAAAGGGGCATCTATACACAATGGAGTATTATGCAGCATTAAAAAATGACAAAAATCATTGAATTTGAAGGGAAATGGATGGCATTAGAACATATAATGCTAAGCAAAGCTAGCCAATCCTTAAAAAACAAATGCCAAATGTTTTCTTTGATATAAAGAGAGCAAATAAGTACAGAACAGGGAAGAAGAGCATGAGGAAAATATTAACACTAAATGGAGATGAGTGGGGGGAGAGAAAGAGAGAGAGAATGGAAAGCATATGGAAATGGTAGGAGACACTAAATGTTACACAAAATTCCATATAAGAGGTTGTGAGGGGAAAGGGGGGGAAACAAGGGAGAGAATTGAACAATAGCAGATGAGGTATAGAGGGTAGATGGTTGGGGAGGGGAGGGGGATAGGAGGGGATAGGAAAGGTAGCAGAATACAACAATCACTAATATGCCATTATGTAAAAACGTGAGTGTGTAACTGATGTGATTCTGCGATTTGTATTGGGGTAAAAATGGGAGTTCATAACCCAAATGAGTCAAATGTATGAAAGATGATATAGCATGAGCTTTTGAACAACCAAAAAAAAGAAAAAAAAAGGAATTTAATTTCCAATATTTGAGATATTTTACAACTTTATTTTTTAATAAATTTGGCTTTTATTTGTTATCTTACTTGCTGTTATCTGCCTTTCAGTTTGAAAAAACGATGTGCTGTAGCCATTCATCCATGTAGTATGTAACAGAAAATTTTCAGTGTCTCCATATAACCAGATTGGCAAGGCATCAAGGTTTCCCTCACAAACAAGATAAAGGCTTTTGCATAAGAAATTTAATATTCTGCAATACAATTTTTTTTTTAACTTTCCAATTAAATTTCAATTTTTTTTTTAAAAAGAAGAAACTAAACCCCACAGTAAGAAGGCCTCAAAGTGGAGAAGTGGAGCAGTATTAATGGCAGGCCTATTTAATCACTCCTGGTTCACAGGAAGGGTGTCCAGGCCACCCTGACTTTAGGCAAATGAGGGGCAAGAAAGCTTATTTGGGCCACTGTCTTGGGCTGTGCCCCTCATGAAAAACTCCAGCCAGAGGTTATGAGGAGTGTCTATGTGGAAGAAGATGAGGACAATGTGGGAGTGTTTTGGTTTTAATTGTGGTCATTTGTGTGGCAGATGGAAGAGATGACTGGGTCCAACTGGGCTTGAACACTGGTGTGATTCCCCTTAGAGAATGAGTTCTGGAACTGACCTCAGATAAGTATTGCCATGAATTGTATTGCGATTTCAGGAGGCCACACATGAGAGTCGCCCTTTGAAACTGAGATCTAGGCCCAGGGTGGCTTTCCCAAGAGTACTGAGAATCTCAGCTAGGATATCACATGATTTTATTCTGAAAGACTTGGCACCCATAGTTGAGAGTCAAAACACACATGGACCTCACATTGTAGACCTCAATGGGCCTGGCTTCATGTGACCTTTTGGCCACTCTTTGGGAAGCCTTGCCTGTGAGTGTTCTCCAGATCTTTCATTGAAATGAGCTTCCTCAACATTTAATGGTCCCTGAATGAATTGAAACCCACAGTGCCTCCACCTTCATCCTTGAAATTTGTCTAGATCAATACCATGAATGTTTAGAAATTTTCATGACCAGATGGCCCTGGAGAACCTTTTGATGTACTTTTGCTGATCATGAGTATACCAGACAGTGCCTTGATTGACTGGGCTTCATGAAAATGTTTAGAACAGAGATGCCAGAAAGTTGGAGACTGCAGAGTAGTGGGCCTAGAGCAGTGGTGGGAAGGTGTGTGATAAAACATCTGTGATGGGGCCATGTGGATCTGCCATTGACTTTCAATTGTCTTGAGACAGACATGGTGCAGCCATCAGACCATTGTATATAAAGGCATCTTGTTATATGGAGAAGTTTCAGAGTAATGTTTAGAATCAGGTTGCTATGATCAAGGGGGCAAGCTATGTGGGATAGAAGCCTGGTTGGTGCATTCTACTGTAGACCAGGGTACACGTACCACACGTGACAGAACTCCCTCCAGCACTGTGTCCCAGTTGAACTCCTTGTATTTCGTGATGCCAATACCAAACTACCAGTGCAGCAGCAAGAAACACCACGAAAAGTGGAAGATGACCAAATGGTTTCACAGTCCACACGGGGAGACACTTAGCCCCCAGTGGCAATAGTTTACCTACAAAGAGAGAATTCAGCATTGCTGCCTCATGTTCATTGGAAAATAAGATGCCATGTCCTCCAGGTCACATAGATGCAGACCCAGCTTAGATGGTCTCACTATAAAGGAAGCGAAAGCTCCTGAAAACAACATATATTTCAAGTGCCCAACCTCAAAGGCAGTTTCTCAAGAAGTGTTTAGGCCAGCAGATCTTCATGTCTGTGGAGTATTTCCCAAGTCACTTACTTTTGGAAACTCCTCTACCACCTCCAAGGTTGTGCACTCCTGAGCATTTTCATTGCAGATATATATTTACAGATTTTCTAACTCTTCTCCTCTAATTGTGACTTACTTGGGGCAATGGTAATGTCAAGTCATTGTTCTATATGAGAGAAGGAAGATTTTTTTGTAGCACATATTTGCATACACATTGGATTCATTTTTCAATTTTTCATTTGAAATACTGAATCCTTGACACTAGCCCATGCCCTTATAGACTCTGACTACTAATACTAATATGATGAGAAAAATAGCCAAAACAGAATAGAAATACAAGCAGTTCAGAAGAGGCATGGTGTGTAGTTGTACTTGCCTTTTGCATGATATAAGGTAGGAGTTATAAATCTAGTCAATTATTTGTTGAAATAATTCTCCATGTGTTTTTAAAGTTAAGAAATATGTGAATTTCTGTCTCTCTTTCTCTTTAGCCTATTAAGCACATGTATTTTTATATGCACAAATAGAATCCTACCTGGTTTCACACGTACATTCTTGTGAGGTGGCTGACTTGGCAGATACAAATTGTGAGAAGAGATCACTTCTCCTAAAGGCTGTTGGAACTAAAAATTCAACCCATGGGTGACCTTCCTAGATGAACAACATTATACATAATCCATGTTCAGTATAATGAATATTTTTTGATATGCAGATGAGTTATTTTTCATGATGAATTTCAATTGGCATATATATTGCTACATTATAATGTGTGTGTGTTTGTGTCTATATATATATAGTCTCCAGATTTTCAAAATATGAAATATAAGTGTCTTACTATACACTGCCTAAATTCATTCAAGTTCCTGTATGGGGATATATAATCAATTTTTCACAAGATTATTCTTAGAAATATACATCCACTGAAATACATATTTGTTTCCTAGTACTGAAAACTAACTTCAGGGAATGGTGATAAGAAATCCTAATATTTCTACAGTGACTCACCCAGTTTAACATCAATGCAAGTAGACACCTATGGGACATGATGTGTATTTTGAAGTTCATTTTTATTCAACACTGGTACATTACTATTTCTGCAGTTTATGGGCAATATAGGATATATCATTTCATCCACAATTTTACAAATTTATAGGCATTTGGTTCAATTTCAATCACTTCCTACTTGAGAAGACATGTATTCCTCCATGTTTCTTGACTGTTCTTTTCATGAGATTCTTTCCAAACACATTATTTTCGATTTCCATAATCACTTTTGAAACAAAACTCACACACTCTTCATAATAAACCGTAACACTAATATTATCATTAGATGTATAACTGTTCGGAATGAATGTATGTATATCAATGTAAGATTTCTTGTATATTTTCAGATATCAATTCAATCCATTATTTAAATTTTGAACCAGTTATATTATTTATTCACAGTATGGTCTATTAAAGAATCATCTCTATATTCATAGACCCAGGGTATACCTATTTGTATCCCCAATACTAATTTATAAGCCTTTAAAATATTGCTTTCATAAATGGTGGAAGAAATATTCTAGTCACCTGATATACATATGCATTTCATCACAGTAATATTCCTGACAAAAAATGCAAGTGTCACACTTATGATTGTACCAAAGCCTATATTGAAAGTGAGCATGTATTACTAACAACATCCATGTCCTGATTCACTAATGATCTCGAATATTATTCCTATTGGTGACTACATATTTGTTTCTTCCTAAGATTGTATATTCAAACTCAACCCTGTTAAAAATGTCTTATCCTATCACTCTCTTTGTACTTTGCCTGATTTCCTAATAT
>NW_027516517.1:0-57612 GCF_048772815.1 Callospermophilus lateralis | reverse complement strand
AGAAGGAAACTTGAGCATCCAAGTGGGATTGGTGTACTGATCATTACTCGAAAGTATCATGAAGATTGGATAAAAAAAATATATGTTGAGATTTCAGAAGACTCTAGTTTTGGGAAGTTTGGCAACCCATTTCAATAAAAGTGTTATTCGCCAGTCCCTGCATTAGGCTACATCAAGAGGAAACAAACCTTAGAGATAGAACGTAGAACTACAGTATTTTGTCAAGTTTCAAGAAGCTAGCACAAACCGTGTTTGATTTAGAGTTCGAACTGCATCTGTCAATATAGGACAAAACAGAGTGAAACCTAAAAATTCAAACTGCTCCTGCAAACGAATGCTTCAACCTATGAGAAAGAAACTTGGGCATCCAAGTTTGATTGGTGCACTGCTCATTACTTGAAAGTATCATGAAGGTCGGAAGAAAAAATATATGATGAGATTTCAGGAGACTGTAGTTTTTTGGCAGCCTAACGACGCCTTTCATTGAATGTGTTATTCACCAGTCTCTGCTTAAGGGTACATCTAGAGGAAACAAACCTTAGGGATAGAACGTAGAACTACTTTATTGTGTCATGTTTCAAGTAGCTAGCACAAACCGTGTTTGATTTAAAGTTCTAACTGCATCTGTCAATATAGGAGAAAACAGAGTGAAACCTAAAAATTCAAACTGTTCCTGCAAACGAATGCTTTAACCTAGAAGAACAAAACTTGGGCATCCAAGTGGGAATGGTGTACTGATCATTACTTGAATGTATCATGAAGATTGGATGAAAAAATATATGTTGAGATTTCAGGAGACTCTAGTTTTTTGAAAGTTTGGCAACCCCTTTCAATATAAGTGTTATTCGCCAGTCCCTGCATTAGGCTACATCAAGAGGAAACAAACCTTAGAGATAGAACGTAGAACTACTTTATTGTGTCAAGTTTCAAGAAGCTAGCACAAACCGTGTTTGATTTAGAGTTCTAGCTGCATCTGTCAATATAGGAGAAAACAGAGTGAAACCTAGAAATTCAAACTGTTACTGCAAACAAATGCATCAACCTAGGAGAACGAAACTTGGGCATCCAAGTTTGATTGGTGTACTGCTCATTACTTGAAAGTATCATTAAGGTCGGAAAAAAATATGTGTTGAGATATCAGGAGACTCTAGTTTTTTGGCAGCCTAACAACGCCTTTCATTGAAAGTGTTATTCGCCAGTCTGTGCTGAAGGCTACATCAAGAGGAAACAAACCTTAGGGATAGAATGTAGAACTACTTTATTGTGTCAAGTTTCAAGAAGCTAGCCCAAACCGTGTATGATTTAGAGTTTGAACTACATTTGTCAATATAGGAGAAAGCAGAATGAAACCTAAAAATTCAAACTGTTACTGCAAACGAATGCTTCAACGTAGGAGAATGAAACTTGAGAATCCAAGTGGGATTGGTGTACTGATCATTACTCGAAAGTATCATGAAGATTGGATAAAAAATATATCTTGAGATTTCAGAAGACTCTAGTTTTGGGAAGTTTGGCAACCCCTTTCAATAAAAGTGTTATTCGCCAGTAACTGCATTAGGCTACATCAAGAGGAAACAAACCTTAGAGATAGAACGTAGAACTACAGTATTTTGTCAAGTTTCAAGAAGCTAGCACAAACCGTGTTTGATTTAGAGTTCGAACTGCATCTGTCAATATAGGACAAAACAGAGTGAAACCTAAAAATTCAAACTGTTCCTGCAAATGAATGCTTCAACCTAGGAGAACGAAACTTGGGCATCCAAGTTTGATTGGTGCACTGCTCATTACTTGAAAGTATCATGAAGGTCGGAAGAAAAAATATATGATGAGATTTCAGGAGACTGTAGTTTTTGGCAGCCTAACAACGCCTTTCATTGAATGTGTTATTCGCCAGTCTCTGCTTAAGGGTACATCAAGAGGAAACAAACCTTAGGGATAGAACGTAGAACTACTTTATTGTGTCATGTTTCAAGTAGCTAGCACAAACCGTGTTTGATTTAAAGTTCTAACTGCATCTGTCAATATAGGAGAAAACAGAGTGAAACCTAAAAATTCAAACTGTTCCTGCAAACGAATGCTTCAACCTAGAAGAACAAAACTTGGGCATCCAAGTGGGAATGGTGTACTGATCATTACTTGAATGTATCATGAAGATTGGATGAAAAAATATATGTTGAGATTTCAGAAGACTCTAGTTTTTGGAAGTTTGGCAACCCCTTTCAATAAAAGTGTTATTCGCCAGTAACTGCATTAGGCTACATCAAGAGGAAACAAACCTTAGAGATAGAACGTAGAACTACAGTATTTTGTCAAGTTTCAAGAAGCTAGCACAAACCGTGTTTGATTTAGAGTTCGAACTGCATCTCTCAATATAGGACAAAACAGAGTGAAACCTAAAAATTCAAACTGTTCCTGCAAACGAATGCTTCAACCTAGGAGAACGAAACTTGGGCATCCAAGTTTGACTGGTGCACTGCTCATTACTTGAAAGTATCATGAAGGTCGGAAGAAAAAATATATGATGAGATTTCAGGAGACTGTAGTTTTTTGGCAGCCTAACAACGCCTTTCATTGAATGTGTTATTCGCCAGTCTCTGCTTAAGGCTACATCAAGAGGAAACAAACCTTAGGGATAGAACGTAGAACTACTTTATTGTGTCATGTTTCAAGTAGCCAGCACAAACCGTGTTTGATTTAAAGTTCTAACTGCATCTGTCAATATAGGAGAAAACAGAGTGAAACCTAAAAATTCAAACTGTTCCTGCAAACGAATGCTTCAACCTAGAAGAACAAAACGTGGGCATCCAAGTGGGAATGGTGTACTGATCATTACTTGAATGTATCATGAAGATTGGATGAAAAAATATATGTTGAGATTTCAGGAGACTCTAGTTTTTTGAAAGTTTGGCAACCCCTTTCAATATTAGTGTTATTCACCAGTCCCTGCATTAGGCTACATCAAGAGGAAACAAACCTTAGAGATAGAACGTAGAACTACTTTATTGTGTCAAGTTTCAAGAAGCTAGCACAAACCGTGTTTGATTTAGAGTTCTAGCTGCATCTGTCAATATAGGAGAAAACAGAGTGAAACCTAGAAATTCAAACTGTTACTGCAAACGAATGCATCAACCTAGGAGAACGAAACTTGGGCATCCAAGTTTGATTGGTGTACTGCTCATTACTTGAAAGTATCATTAAGGTCGGAAAAAAATATGTGTTGAGATTTCAGGAGACTCTAGTTTTTTGGCAGCCTAACAACGCCTTTCATTGAAAGTGTTATTGGCCAGTCTGTGCTGAAGGCTACATCAAGAGGAAACAAACCTTAGGGATAGAATGTAGAACTACTTTATTGTGTCAAGTTTCAAGAAGCGAGCCCAAACCGAGTATGATTTAGAGTTTGAACTACATTTGTCAATATAGGAGAAAGCAGAATGAAACCTAAAAATTCAAACTGTTACTGCAAACGAATGCTTCAACGTAGGAGAAGGAAACTTGAGCATCCAAGTGGGATTGGTGTACTGATCATTACTCGAAAGTATCATGAAGATTGGATAAAAAAATATATGTTGAGATTTCAGAAGACTCTAGTTTTGGGAAGTTTGGCAACCCATTTTAATAAAAGTGTTATTCGCCAGTCCCTGCATTAGGCTACATCAAGAGGAAACAAACCTTAGAGATAGAACGTAGAACTACAGTATTTTGTCAAGTTTCAAGAAGCTAGCACAAACCGTGTTTGATTTAGAGTTCGAACTGCATCTGTCAATATAGGACAAAACAGAGTGAAACCTAAAAATTCAAACTGTTCCTGCAAACGAATGCTTCAACCTAGGAGAACGAAACTTGGGCATCCAAGTTTGATTGGTGCACTGCTCATTACTTGAAAGTATCATGAAGGTCGGAAGAAAAAATATATGATGAGATTTCAGGAGACTGTAGTTTTTTGGCAGCCTAACAACGCCTTTCATTGAATGTGTTATTCGCCAGTCTCTGCTTAAGGCTACATCAAGAGTAAACAAAACTTAGGGATAGAACGTAGAACTACTTTATTGTGTCATGTTTCAAGTAGCCAGCACAAACCGTGTTTGATTTAAAGTTCTAACTGCATCTGTCAATATAGGAGAAAACAGAGTGAAACCTAAAAATTCAAACTGTTCCTGCAAACGAATGCTTCAACCTAGAAGAACAAAACGTGGGCATCCAAGTGGGAATGGTGTACTGATCATTACTTGAATGTATCATGAAGATTGGATGAAAAAATATATGTTGAGATTTCAGGAGACTCTAGTTTTTTGAAAGTTTGGCAACCCCTTTCAATATTAGAGTTATTCACCAGTCCCTGCATTAGGCTACATCAAGAGGAAACAAACCTTAGAGATAGAACGTAGAACTACTTTATTGTGTCAAGTTTCAAGAAGCTAGCACAAACCGTGTTTGATTTAGAGTTCTAGCTGCATCTGTCAATATAGGAGAAAACAGAGTGAAACCTAGAAATTCAAACTGTTACTGCAAACGAATGCATCAACCTAGGAGAACAAAACTTGGGCATCCAAGTTTGATTGGTGTACTGCTCATTACTTGAAAGTATCATTAAGGTCGGAAAAAAATATGTGTTGAGATTTCAGGAGACTCTAGTTTTTTGGCAGCCTAACAACGCCTTTCATTGAAAGTGTTATTGGCCAGTCTGTGCTGAAGGCTACATCAAGAGGAAACAAACCTTAGGGATAGAATGTAGAACTACTTTATTGTGTCAAGTTTCAAGAAGCTAGCCCAAACCGTGTATGATTTAGAGTTTGAACTACATTTGTCAATATAGGAGAAAGCAGAATGAAACCTAAAAATTCAAACTGTTACTGCAAACGAATGCTTCAACGTAGGAGAAGGAAACTTGAGCATCCAAGTGGGATTGGTGTACTGATCATTACTCGAAAGTATCATGAAGATTGGATAAAAAAATATATGTTGAGATTTCAGAAGACTCTAGTTTTGGGAAGTTTGGCAACCCATTTCAATAAAAGTGTTATTCGCCAGTCCCTGCATTAGGCTACATCAAGAGGAAACAAACCTTAGAGATAGAACGTAGAACTACAGTATTTTGTCAAGTTTCAAGAAGCTAGCACAAACCGTGTTTGATTTAGAGTTCGAACTGCATCTGTCAATATAGGACAAAACAGAGTGAAACCTAAAAATTCAAACTGCTCCCTGCAAACGAATGCTTCAACCTATGAGAAAGAAACTTGGGCATCCAAGTTTGATTGGTGCACTGCTCATTACTTGAAAGTATCATGAAGGTCGGAAGAAAAAATATATGATGAGATTTCAGGAGACTGTAGTTTTTTGGCAGCCTAACAACGCCTTTCATTGAATGTGTTATTCGCCAGTCTCTGCTTAAGGGTACATCTAGAGGAAACAAACCTTAGGGATAGAACGTAGAACTACTTTATTGTGTCATGTTTCAAGTAGCTAGCACAAACCGTGTTTGATTTAAAGTTCTAACTGCATCTGTCAATATAGGAGAAAACAGAGTGAAACCTAAAAATTCAAACTGTTCCTGCAAACGAATGCTTCAACCTAGAAGAACAAAACTTGGGCATCCAAGTGGGAATGGTGTACTGATCATTACTTGAATGTATCATGAAGATTGGATGAAAAAATATATGTTGAGATTTCAGGAGACTCTAGTTTTTTGAAAGTTTGGCAACCCCTTTCAATATAAGTGTTATTCGCCAGTCCCTGCATTAGGCTACATCAAGAGGAAACAAACCTTAGAGATAGAACGTAGAACTACTTTATTGTGTCAAGTTTCAAGAAGCTAGCACAAACCGTGTTTGATTTAGAGTTCTAGCTGCATCTGTCAATATAGGAGAAAACAGAGTGAAACCTAGAAATTCAAACTGTTACTGCAAACAAATGCATCAACCTAGGAGAACGAAACTTGGGCATCCAAGTTTGATTGGTGTACTGCTCATTACTTGAAAGTATCATTAAGGTCAAAAAAAATATGTGTTGAGATATCAGGAGACTCTAGTTTTTTGGCAGCCTAACAACGCCTTTCATTGAAAGTGTTATTCGCCAGTCTGTGCTGAAGGCTACATCAAGAGGAAACAAACCTTAGGGATAGAATGTAGAACTACTTTATTGTGTCAAGTTTCAAGAAGCTAGCCCAAACCGTGTATGATTTAGAGTTTGAACTACATTTGTCAATATAGGAGAAAGCAGAATGAAACCTAAAAATTCAAACTGTTACTGCAAACGAATGCTTCAACGTAGGAGAATGAAACTTGAGAATCCAAGTGGGATTGGTGTACTGATCATTACTCGAAAGTATCATGAAGATTGGATAAAAAATATATCTTGAGATTTCAGAAGACTCTAGTTTTGGGAAGTTTGGCAACCCCTTTCAATAAAAGTGTTATTCGCCAGTAACTGCATTAGGCTACATCAAGAGGAAACAAACCTTAGAGATAGAACGTAGAACTACAGTATTTTGTCAAGTTTCAAGAAGCTAGCACAAACCGTGTTTGATTTAGAGTTCGAACTGCATCTGTCAATATAGGACAAAACAGAGTGAAACCTAAAAATTCAAACTGTTCCTGCAAATGAATGCTTCAACCTAGGAGAACGAAACTTGGGCATCCAAGTTTGATTGGTGCACTGCTCATTACTTGAAAGTATCATGAAGGTCGGAAGAAAAAATATATGATGAGATTTCAGGAGACTGTAGTTTTTTGGCAGCCTAACAACGCCTTTCATTGAATGTGTTATTCGCCAGTCTCTGCTTAAGGGTACATCAAGAGGAAACAAACCTTAGGGATAGAACGTAGAACTACTTTATTGTGTCATGTTTCAAGTAGCTAGCACAAACCGTGTTTGATTTAAAGTTCTAACTGCATCTGTCAATATAGGAGAAAACAGAGTGAAACCTAAAAATTCAAACTGTTCCTGCAAACGAATGCTTCAACCTAGAAGAACAAAACTTGGGCATCCAAGTGGGAATGGTGTACTGATCATTACTTGAATGTATCATGAAGATTGGATGAAAAAATATATGTTGAGATTTCAGAAGACTCTAGTTTTTGGAAGTTTGGCAACCCCTTTCAATAAAAGTGTTATTCGCCAGTAACTGCATTAGGCTACATCAAGAGGAAACAAACCTTAGAGATAGAACGTAGAACTACAGTATTTTGTCAAGTTTCAAGAAGCTAGCACAAACCGTGTTTGATTTAGAGTTCGAACTGCATCTCTCAATATAGGACAAAACAGAGTGAAACCTAAAAATTCAAACTGTTCCTGCAAACGAATGCTTCAACCTAGGAGAACGAAACTTGGGCATCCAAGTTTGACTGGTGCACTGCTCATTACTTGAAAGTATCATGAAGGTCGGAAGAAAAAATATATGATGAGATTTCAGGAGACTGTAGTTTTTTGGCAGCCTAACAACGCCTTTCATTGAATGTGTTATTCGCCAGTCTCTGCTTAAGGCTACATCAAGAGGAAACAAACCTTAGGGATAGAACGTAGAACTACTTTATTGTGTCATGTTTCAAGTAGCCAGCACAAACCGTGTTTGATTTAAAGTTCTAACTGCATCTGTCAATATAGGAGAAAACAGAGTGAAACCTAAAAATTCAAACTGTTCCTGCAAACGAATGCTTCAACCTAGAAGAACAAAACGTGGGCATCCAAGTGGGAATGGTGTACTGATCATTACTTGAATGTATCATGAAGATTGGATGAAAAAATATATGTTGAGATTTCAGGAGACTCTAGTTTTTTGAAAGTTTGGCAACCCCTTTCAATATAAGTGTTATTCGCCAGTCCCTGCATTAGGCTACATCAAGAGGAAACAAACCTTAGAGATAGAACGTAGAACTACTTTATTGTGTCAAGTTTCAAGAAGCTAGCACAAACCGTGTTTGATTTAGAGTTCTAGCTGCATCTGTCAATATAGGAGAAAACAGAGTGAAACCTAGAAATTCAAACTGTTACTGCAAACAAATGCATCAACCTAGGAGAACGAAACTTGGGCATCCAAGTTTGATTGGTGTACTGCTCATTACTTGAAAGTATCATTAAGGTCGGAAAAAAATATGTGTTGAGATATCAGGAGACTCTAGTTTTTTGGCAGCCTAACAACGCCTTTCATTGAAAGTGTTATTCGCCAGTCTGTGCTGAAGGCTACATCAAGAGGAAACAAACCTTAGGGATAGAATGTAGAACTACTTTATTGTGTCAAGTTTCAAGAAGCTAGCCCAAACCGTGTATGATTTAGAGTTTGAACTACATTTGTCAATATAGGAGAAAGCAGAATGAAACCTAAAAATTCAAACTGTTACTGCAAACGAATGCTTCAACGTAGGAGAATGAAACTTGAGAATCCAAGTGGGATTGGTGTACTGATCATTACTCGAAAGTATCATGAAGATTGGATAAAAAATATATCTTGAGATTTCAGAAGACTCTAGTTTTGGGAAGTTTGGCAACCCCTTTCAATAAAAGTGTTATTCGCCAGTAACTGCATTAGGCTACATCAAGAGGAAACAAACCTTAGAGATAGAACGTAGAACTACAGTATTTTGTCAAGTTTCAAGAAGCTAGCACAAACCGTGTTTGATTTAGAGTTCGAACTGCATCTGTCAATATAGGACAAAACAGAGTGAAACCTAAAAATTCAAACTGTTCCTGCAAATGAATGCTTCAACCTAGGAGAACGAAACTTGGGCATCCAAGTTTGATTGGTGCACTGCTCATTACTTGAAAGTATCATGAAGGTCGGAAGAAAAAATATATGATGAGATTTCAGGAGACTGTAGTTTTTTGGCAGCTTAACAACGCCTTTCATTGAATGTGTTATTCGCCAGTCTCTGCTTAAGGGTACATCAAGAGGAAACAAACCTTAGGGATAGAACGTAGAACTACTTTATTGTGTCATGTTTCAAGTAGCTAGCACAAACCGTGTTTGATTTAAAGTTCTAACTGCATCTGTCAATATAGGAGAAAACAGAGTGAAACCTAAAAATTCAAACTGTTCCTGCAAACGAATGCTTCAACCTAGAAGAACAAAACTTGGGCATCCAAGTGGGAATGGTGTACTGATCATTACTTGAATGTATCATGAAGATTGGATGAAAAAATATATGTTGAGATTTCAGAAGACTCTAGTTTTTGGAAGTTTGGCAACCCCTTTCAATAAAAGTGTTATTCGCCAGTAACTGCATTAGGCTACATCAAGAGGAAACAAACCTTAGAGATAGAACGTAGAACTACAGTATTTTGTCAAGTTTCAAGAAGCTAGCACAAACCGTGTTTGATTTAGAGTTCGAACTGCATCTCTCAATATAGGACAAAACAGAGTGAAACCTAAAAATTCAAACTGTTCCTGCAAACGAATGCTTCAACCTAGGAGAACGAAACTTGGGCATCCAAGTTTGACTGGTGCACTGCTCATTACTTGAAAGTATCATGAAGGTCGGAAGAAAAAATATATGATGAGATTTCAGGAGACTGTAGTTTTTTGGCAGCCTAACAACGCCTTTCATTGAATGTGTTATTCGCCAGTCTCTGCTTAAGGCTACATCAAGAGGAAACAAACCTTAGGGATAGAACGTAGAACTACTTTATTGTGTCATGTTTCAAGTAGCCAGCACAAACCGTGTTTGATTTAAAGTTCTAACTGCATCTGTCAATATAGGAGAAAACAGAGTGAAACCTAAAAATTCAAACTGTTCCTGCAAACGAATGCTTCAACCTAGAAGAACAAAACGTGGGCATCCAAGTGGGAATGGTGTACTGATCATTACTTGAATGTATCATGAAGATTGGATGAAAAAATATATGTTGAGATTTCAGGAGACTCTAGTTTTTTGAAAGTTTGGCAACCCCTTTCAATATTAGTGTTATTCACCAGTCCCTGCATTAGGCTACATCAAGAGGAAACAAACCTTAGAGATAGAACGTAGAACTACTTTATTGTGTCAAGTTTCAAGAAGCTAGCACAAACCGTGTTTGATTTAGAGTTCTAGCTGCATCTGTCAATATAGGAGAAAACAGAGTGAAACCTAGAAATTCAAACTGTTACTGCAAACGAATGCATCAACCTAGGAGAACGAAACTTGGGCATCCAAGTTTGATTGGTGTACTGCTCATTACTTGAAAGTATCATTAAGGTCGGAAAAAAATATGTGTTGAGATTTCAGGAGACTCTAGTTTTTTGGCAGCCTAACAACGCCTTTCATTGAAAGTGTTATTGGCCAGTCTGTGCTGAAGGCTACATCAAGAGGAAACAAACCTTAGGGATAGAATGTAGAACTACTTTATTGTGTCAAGTTTCAAGAAGCGAGCCCAAACCGAGTATGATTTAGAGTTTGAACTACATTTGTCAATATAGGAGAAAGCAGAATGAAACCTAAAAATTCAAACTGTTACTGCAAACGAATGCTTCAACGTAGGAGAAGGAAACTTGAGCATCCAAGTGGGATTGGTGTACTGATCATTACTCGAAAGTATCATGAAGATTGGATAAAAAAATATATGTTGAGATTTCAGAAGACTCTAGTTTTGGGAAGTTTGGCAACCCATTTCAATAAAAGTGTTATTCGCCAGTCCCTGCATTAGGCTACATCAAGAGGAAACAAACCTTAGAGATAGAACGTAGAACTACAGTATTTTGTCAAGTTTCAAGAAGCTAGCACAAACCGTGTTTGATTTAGAGTTCGAACTGCATCTGTCAATATAGGACAAAACAGAGTGAAACCTAAAAATTCAAACTGTTCCTTCAAACGAATGCTTCAACCTATGAGAACGAAACTTGGGCATCCAAGTTTGATTGGTGCACTGCTCATTACTTGAAAGTATCATGAAGGTCGGAAGAAAAAATATATGATGAGATTTCAGGAGACTGTAGTTTTTTGGCAGCCTAACAACGCCTTTCATTGAATGTGTTATTCGCCAGTCTCTGCTTAAGGGTACATCAAGAGGAAACAAACCTTAGGGATAGAACGTAGAACTACTTTATTGTGTCAGGTTTCAAGTAGCTAGCACAAACCGTGTTTGATTTAAAGTTCTAACTGCATCTGTCAATATAGGAGAAAACAGAGTGAAACCTAAAAATTCAAACTGTTCCTGCAAACGATGCTTCAACCTAGAAGAACAAAACTTGGGCATCCAAGTAGGAATGGTGTACTGATCATTACTTGAATGTATCATGAAGATTGGATGAAAAAATATATGTTGAGATTTCAGGAGACTCTAGTTTTTGGAAAGTTTGTCAACCCCTTTAAATATAAGTGTTATTCGCCAGTACCTGCATTAGGCTACATCAAGAGGAAACAAACCTTAGAGATAGAACGTAGAACTACTTTATTGTGTCAAGTTTCAAGAAGCTAGCACAAACCGTGTTTGATTTAGAGTTCTAGCTGCATCTGTCAATATAGGAGAAAACAGATTGAAACCTAGAAATTCAAACTGTTACTGCAAACGAATGCATCAACCTAGGAGAACGAAACTTGGGCATCCAAGTTTGATTGGTGTACTGCTCATTACTTGAAAGTATGATTAAGGTCGGAAAAAAATATGTGTTGAGATTTCAGGTGACTCTAGTTTTTTGGCAGCCTAACAACGCCTTTCATTGAAAGTGTTATTCGCCAGTCTGTGCTGAAGGCTACATCAAGAGGAAACAAACCTTAGGGATAGAATGTAGAACTACTTTATTGTGTCAAGTTTCAAGAAGCTAGCCCAAACCGTGTATGATTTAGAGTTTGAACTACATTTGTCAATATAGAAGAAAACAGTGAAACCTAAAAATTAAAACTGTTACTGCAAACGAATGCTTCAACGTAGGAGAATGAAACTTGAGCATCCAAGTGGGATTGGTGCACTGATCATTACTCGAAAGTATCATGAAGATTGGATGCAAAAATATATGTTGAGATTTCAGAAGATTCTAGTTTTGGGAAGTTTGGCAACCCCTTTCAATAAAAGTGTTATTCGCCAGTCCCTGCATTAGGCTACATCAAGAGGAAACAAACCTTAGAGATAGAACGTAGAACTACAGTATTTTGTCAAGTTTCAAGAAGCTAGCACAAACCGTGTTTGATTTAGAGTTCGAACTGCATCTGTCAATATAGTACAAAACAGAGTGAAACCTAAAAATTCAAACTGTTCCTGCAAACGAATGCTTCAACCTAGGAGAACGAAACTTGGGCATCCAACTTTGATTGGTGCACTGCTCATTACTTGAAAGTATCATGAAGGTCGGAAGAAAAAATATATGATGAGATTTCAGGAGACTAGTTTTTTGGCAGCCTAACAACGCCTTTCATTGAATGTGTTATTCGCCAGTCTCTGCTTAAGGGTACATCAAGAGGAAACAAACCTTAGGGATAGAACGTAGAACTACTTTATTGTGTCATGTTTCAAGTAGCTAGCACAAACCGTGTTTGATTTAAAGTTCTAACTGCATCTGTCAATATAGGGGAAAACAGAGTGAAACCTAAAAATTCAAACTGTTCCTGCAAACGAATGCTTCAATCTAGAAGAACAAAACTTGGGCATCCAAGTGGGAATGGTGTACTGATCATTACTTGAATGTATCATGAAGATTGGATGAAAAAATATATGTTGAGATTTCAGGAGACTCTAGTTTTTTGAAAGTTTGGCAACCCCTTTCAATATAAGTGTTATTCGCCAGTCCCTGCATTAGGCTACATCAAGAGGAAACAAACCTTAGAGATAGAACGTAGAACTACTTTATTGTGTCAAGTTTCAAGAAGCTAGCACAAACTGTGTTTGATCTAGAGTTCTAGCTGCATCTGTCAATATAGGAGAAAACAGAGTGAAACCTAGAAATTCAAACTGTTACTGCAAACGAATGCATCAACCTAGGAGAACGAAACTTGGGCATCCAAGTTTGATTGGTGTACTGCTCATTACTTGAAAGTATCATTAAGGTCGGAAAAAATATGTGTTGAGATTTCAGGAGACTCTAGTTTTTTGGCAGCCTAACAACGCTTTTCATTGAAAGTGTTATTCCCCAGTCTGTGCTGAAGGCTACATCAAGAGGAAACAAACCTTAGGGATAGAATGTAGAACTACTTTATTGTGTCAAGTTTCAAGAAGCTAGCCCAAACCGTGTATGATTTAGAGTTTGAACTACATTTGTCAATATAGAAGAAAACAGTGAAACCTAAAAATTAAAACTGTTATTGCAAACGAATGCTTCAACGTAGGAGAATGAAACTTGAGCATCCAAGTGGGATTTTTGTACTGATCATTACTCGAAAGGATCATGAAGATTGGATGCAAAAATATATGTTGAGATTTCAGAAGACTCTAGTTTTTGGAAGTTTGGCAACCCCTTTCAATAAAAGTGTTATTCGCCAGTAACTGCATTAGGCTACATCAAGAGGAAACAAACCTTAGAGATAGAACGTAGAACTACAGTATTTTGTCAAGTTTCAAGAAGCTAGCACAAACCGTGTTTGATTTAGAGTTCGAACTGCATCTGTCAATATAGGACAAAACAGAGTGAAACCTAAAAATTCAAACTGTTCCTGCAAACGAATGCTTCAACCTAGGAGAACGAAACTCGGGCATCCAAGTTTGATTGGTGCACTGCTCATTACTTGAAAGTATCATGAAGGTCGGAAGAAAAAATATATGATGAGATTTCAGGAGACTGTAGTTTTTTGGCAGCCCAACAACGCCTTTCATTGAATGTGTTATTCGCCAGTCTCTGCTTAAGGGTACATCAAGAGGAAACAAACCTTAGGGATAGAAGGTAGAACCACTTTATTGTGTCATGTTTCAAGTAGCTAGCACAAACCGTGTTTGATTTAAAGTTCTAACTGCATCTGTCAATATAGGAGAAAACAGAGTGAAACCCAAAAATTCAAACTGTCCCTGCAAACGAATGCTTCAACCTAGAAGAACAAAACTTGGGCATCCAAGTGGGAATGGTGTACTGATCATTACTTGAATGTATCATGAAGATTGGATGAAAAAATATATGTTGAGATTTCAGGAGACTCTAGTTTTTTGAAAGTTTGGCAACCCCTTTCAATATAAGTGTTATTCGCCAGTCCCTGCATTAGGCTACATCAAGAGGAAACAAACCTTAGAGATAGAACGTGGAACTACTTTATTGTGTCAAGTTTCAAGAAGCTAGCACAAACCGTGTTTGATTTAGAGTTCTAGCTGCATCTGTCAATATAGGAGAAAACAGAGTGAAACCTAGAAATTCAAACTGTTACTGCAAACGAATGCATCAACCTAGGAGAACGAAACTTGGGCATCCAAGTTTGATTGGTGTACTGCTCATTACTTGAAAGTATGATTAAGGTTGGAAAAAAATATGTGTTGAGATTTCAGGAGACTCTAGTTTTTTGGCAGCCTAACAACGCCTTTCATTGAAAGTGTTATTCGCCAGTCTGTGCTGAAGGCTACATCAAGAGGAAACAAACCTTAGGGATAGAATGTAGAACTACTTTATTGTGTCAAGTTTCAAAAAGCTAGCCCAAACCGTGTATGATTTAGAGTTTGAACTACATTTGTCAATATAGAAGAAAACAGTGATCCTAAAAATTCAAACTGTTACTGCAAACGAATGCTTCAACGTAGGAGAATGAAACTTGAGCATCCAAGTGGGATTGGTGTACTGATCATTACTCGAAAGTATCATGAAGATTGGATGCAAAAATATATGTTGAGATTTCAGAAGACTCTAGTTTTTGGAAGTTTGGCAACCCCTTTCAATAAAAGTGTTATTCGCCAGTAACTGCATTAGGCTACATCAAGAGGAAACAAACCTTAGAGAGAGAACGTAGAACTACAGTATTTTGTCAAGTTTCAAGAAGCTAGCCCAAACCGTGTTTGATTTAGAGTTCGAACTGCATCTGTCAATATAGGAGAAAACAGAGTGAAACCTAAAAATTCAAACTGTTCCTGCAAACGAATGCTTCAACCTTAGGAGAACGAAACTTGGGCATCCAAGTTTGATTGGTGCACTGCTCATTACTTGAAAGTATCATTAAGGTCGGAAAAAAACATGTGTTGAGATTTCAGGAGACTCTAGTTTTTTGGCAGCCTAACAACGCTTTTCATTGAATGTGTTATTCGCCAGTCTCTGCTTAAGGCTACATCAAGAGGAAACAAACCTTAGGTATAGAACATAGAACTACTTTATTGTGTCTTGTTTCAAGTAGCTAGCACAAACCGTGTTTGATTTAAAGTTCTAACTGCATCTGTCAATATAGGAGAAAACAGAGTGAAACCTAAAAATTCAAACTGTTCCTGCAAACGAATGCTTCAACCTAGAAGAACAAAACTTGGGCATCCAAGTGGGAATGGTGTACTGATCATTACTTGAATGTATCATGAAGATTGGATGAAAAAATATATGTTGAGATTTCAGGAGACTCTAGTTTTTTGAAAGTTTGGAAACCCCTTTCAATATAAGTGTTATTCGCCAGTCCCTGCATTAGGCTACATCAAGAGGAAACAAACCTTAGAGATAGATCGTAGAACTACTTTATTGTGTCAAGTTTCAAGAAGCTAGCAAAAACCGTGTTTGATTTAGTGTTCTAGCTGCATCTGTCAATATAGGAGAAAACAGAGTGAAACCTAGAAATTCAAACTGTAACTGCAAACGAATGCATCAACCTAGGAGAACGAAACTTGGGCATCCAAGTTTGATTGGTGTACTGCTCATTACTTGAAAGTATCATTAAGGTCGGAAAAAAATATGTGTTGAGATTTCAGGAGACTCTAGTTTTTTGGCAGCCTAACAACTCCTTTCATTGAAAGTGTTATTCGCCAGTCTGTGCTGAAGGCTACATCAAGAGGAAACAAACCTTAGGGATAGAATGTAGAACTACTTTATTGTGTCAAGTTTCAAGAAGCTAGCCCAAACCGTGTATGATTTAGAGTTTGAACTACATTTGTCAATATAGAAGAAAACAGTGAAACCTAAAAATTCAAACTGTTACTGCAAACGAATGCTTCAACGTAGGAGAATGAAACTTGAGCATCCAAGTGGGATTGGTGTACTGATCATTACTTGAAAGTATCATGAAGATTGGATGCAAAAATATATGTTGAGATTTCAGAAGACTCTAGTTTTTGGAAGTTTGGCAACCCCTTTCAATAAAAGTGTTATTCGCCAGTCCCTGCATTAGGCTACATCAAGAGGAAACAAACCTTAGAGATAGAACATAGAACTACAGTATTTTGTCAAGTTTCAAGAAGCTAGCACAAACCGTGTTTGATTTAGAGTTCGAACTGCATCTGTCAATATAGGACAAAACAGAGTGAAACCTAAAAATTCAAACTGTTCCTGCAAACGAATGCTTCAACCTAGGAGAACGAAACTTGGGCATCCAAGTTTGATTGGTGCACTGCTCATTACTTGAAAGTATCATGAAGGTCGGAAGAAAAAATATATGATGAGATTTCAGGAGACTGTAGTTTTTTGGCAGCCTAACAACGCCTTTCATTGAATGTGTAATTCGCCAGTCTCTGCTTAAGGGTACATCAAGAGGAAACAAACCTTAGGGATAGAACGTAGAACTACTTTATTGTGTCATGTTTCAAGTAGCTAGCACAAACCGTGTTTGATTTAAAGTTCTAACTGCATCTGTCAATATAGGAGAAAACAGAGTGAAACCTAAAAATTCAAACTGTTCCTGCAAACGAATGCTTCAACCTAGAAGAACAAAACTTGGGCATCCAAGTGGGAATGCTGTACTGATCATTACTTGAATGTATCATGAAGATTGGATGAAAAAATATATGTTGAGATTTCAGGAGACTCTAGTTTTTTGAAAGTTTGGCAACCCCTTTCAATATAAGTGTTATTCGCCAGTCCCTGCATTAGGCTACATAGAGGAAACAAACCTTAGGGATAGAATGTAGAACTACTTTATTGTGTCAAGTTTCAAGAAGCTAGCCCAAACCGTGTATGATTTAGAGTTTGAACTACATTTGTCAATATAGAAGAAAACAGTGAAACCTAAAAATTCAAACTGTTACTGCAAACGAATGCTTCAACGTAGGAGAATGAAACTTGAGCATCCAAGTGGGATTGGTGTACTGATCATTACTTGAACGTATCATGAAGATTGGATAAAAAAATATATGTTGAGATTTCAGAAGACTCTAGTTTTGGGAAGTTTGGCAACCCCTTTCAATAAAGGTGTTATTCGCCAGTCCCTGCATTAGGCTACATCAAGAGGAAACAAACCTTAGAGATAGAACGTAGAACTACTTTATTGTGTCAAGTTTCAAGAAGCTAGCACAAACCGTGTTTGATTTAGAGTTCTAGCTGCATCTGTCAATATATGAGAAAACAGAGTGAAACCTAGGAATTCAAACTGTAACTGCAAACGAATGCATCAACCTAGGAGAACGAAACTTGGGCATCCAAGTTTGATTGCTGTACTGCTCATTACTTGAAAGTATCATTAAGGTCGGAAAAAAAATATGTGTTGAGATTTGAGGAGACTCTAGTTTTTTGGCAGCCTAACAACGCCTTTCATTGAAAGTGTTATTCGCCAGTCTGTGCTGAAGGCTACATCAAGAGGAAACAAACCTTAGGGATAGAATGTAGAACTACTTTATTGTGTCAAGTTTCAAGAAGCTAGCCCAAACCGTGTTTGATTTAGAGTTTGAACTACATTTGTCAATATAGAAGAAAACAGTGAAACCTAAAAATTCAAACTGTTACTGCAAACGAATGCTTCAACGTAGGAGAATGAAACTTGAGCATCCAAGTGGGATTGGTGTACTGATCATTACTCGAAAGTATTATGAAGATTGGATGCAAAATATATGTTGAGATTTCAGAAGACTCTAGTTTTTGGAAGTTTGGCAACCCCTTTCAATAATTGTTATTCGCCAGTAACTGCATTAGGCTACATCAAGAGGAAACAAACCTTAGAGATAGAACGTAGAACTACAGTATTTTGTCAAGTTTCAAGAAGCTAGCACAAACCGTGTTTGATTTAGAGTTCGAACTGCATCTGTCAATATAGGACAAAACAGAGTGAAACCTAAAAATTCAAACTGTTCCTGCAAACGAATGCTTCAACTTAGGAGAACGAAACTTGGGCATCCAAGTTTGATTGGTGCACTGCTCATTACTTGAAAGTATCATGACGGTCGGAAGAAAAAATATATGATGAGATTTCAGGAGACTGCAGTTTTTTGGCAGCCTAACAACGCCTTTCATTGAATGTGTTATTCGCCAGTCTCTGCTTAAGGCTACATCAAGAGGAAACAAACCTTAGGGATAGAACCTAGAACTACTTTATTGTGTCATGTTTCAAGTAGCTAGCACAAACCGTGTTTGATGTAAAGTTCTAACTGCATCTGTCAATATAGGAGAAAACAGAGTGAAACCTAAAAATTCAAACTGTTCCTGCAAACGAATGCTTCAACCTAGAAGAACAAAACTTGGGCATCCAAGTTTGATTGGTGTACTGCTCATTACTTGAAAGTATCACTAAGGTCGGAAAAAAATATGTGTTGAGATTTCAGGAGACTCTCGTTTTTTGAAAGTTTGGCAACCCCTTTCAATATAAGTGTTATTCGCCAGTCCCTGCATTAGGCTACATCAAGAGGAAACAAACCTTAGAGATAGAACGTAGAACTACTTTATTGTGTCAAGTTTCAAGAAGCTAGCACAAACCGTGTTTGATTTAGAGTTCTAGCTGCATCTGTCAATATAGGAGAAAACAGAGTGAAACCTAAAAATTCAAACTGTTCCTGCAAACGAATGCTTCAACCTAGAAGAACAAATCTTGGGCATCCAAGTGGGAATGCTGTACTGATCATTACTTGAATGTATCATGAAGATTGGATGAAAAAATATATGTTGAGATTTCAGGAGACTCTAGTTTTTTGAAAGTTTGGCAACCCCTTTCAATATAAGTGTTATTCGCCAGTCCCTGCATTAGGCTACATCAACAGGAAACAAACCGTAGAGATAGAACGTAGAACTACTTTATTGTGTCAAGTTTCAAGAAGCTACCACAAACCGTGTTTGATTTAGAGTTCTAGCTGCATCTGTCAATATAGGAGAAAACAGAGTGAAACCTAGAAATTCAAACTCTTACAGCAAACGAATGCATCAACCTAGGAGAACGAAAATTGGGCATCGAAGTTTGATTGGTGTACTGCTCATTACTTGAAAGTATCATTAAGGTCGGAAAAAAATATGTGTTGAGATTTCAGGAGACTCTAGTTTTTTGGCAGCCTAACAACGCCTTTCATTGAAAGTGTTATTCGCCAGTCTGTGCTGAAGGCTACATCAAGAGGAAACAAACCTTAGGGATAGAATGTAGAACTACTTTATTGTGTCAAGTTTCAAGAAGCTAGCCCAAACCGTGTATGATTTAGAGTTTGAACTACATTTGTCAATACAGGAGAAAGCAGAATGAAACCTAAAAATTCAAACTGTTCCTGCAAACGAATGCTTCAACGTAGGAGAAGGAAACTTGAGCATCCAAGTGGGATTGGTGTACTGATCATTACTCGAAAGTATCATGATGATTGGATAAAAAAATATATGTTGAGATTTCAGAAGACTCTAGTTTTGGGAAGTTTGGCAACCCCTTTCAATAAAAGTGTTATTCGCCAGTCCCTGCATTAGGCTACATCAAGAGGAAACAAACCTTAGAGATAGAACGTAGAACTACAGTATTTTGTCAAGTTTCAAGAAGCTAGCACAAACCGTGTTTGATTTAGAGTTCGAACTGCATCTGTCAATATAGGAGAAAACAGAGTGAAACCTAAAAATTCAAACTGTTCCTGCAAACGAATGCTTCAACCTAGGAGAACGAAACTTGGGCATCCAAGTTTGATTGGTGCACTGCTCATTACTTGAAAGTATCATGAAGGTCGGAAGAAAAAATATATGATGAGATTTCAGGAGACTGTAGTTTTTTGGCAGCCTAACAACGCCTTTCATTGAATGTGTTATTCGCCAGTCTCTGCTTAAGTGTACATCAAGACGAAACAAACCTTAGGGATAGAACGTAGAACTACTTTATTGTGTCATGTTTCAAGTAGCTAGCACAAACCGTGTTTGATTTAAAGTTCTAACTGCATCTGTCAATATAGGAGAAAACAGAGTGAAACCTAAAAATTCAAACTGTTCCTGCAAACGAATGCTTCAACCTAAAAGAACAAAACTTGGGCATCCAAGTGGGAATGGTGTACTGATCATTACTTGAATGTATCATGAAGATTGGATGAAAAAATATATGTTGAGATTTCAGGAGACTCTAGTTTTTTGAAAGTTTGGCAACCCCTTTCAATATAAGTGTTATTCGCCAGTCCCTGCATTAGGCTACATCAAGAGGAAACAAACCTTAGAGATAGAACGTAGAACTACTTTATTGTGTCAAGTTTCAAGAAGCTAGCACAAACCGTGTTTGATTTAGAGTTCTAGCTGCATCTGTCAATATATGAGAAAAGAGAGTGAAACCTGGAAATTCAAACTGTAACTGCAAACGAATGCATCAAGCTAGGAGAACGAAACTTGGGCATCCAAGTTTGATTGGTGTACTGCTCATTACTTGAAAGTATCATTAAGGTCGGAAAAAAATATGTGTTGAGATTTCAGGAGACTCTAGTTTTTTGGCAGCCTAACAACGCCTTTCATTGAAAGTGATATTCGCCAGTCTGTGCTGAAGGCTACATCAAGAGGAAACAAACCTTAGGGATAGAATGTAGAACTACTTTATTGTGTCAAGTTTCAAGAAGCTAGCCCAAACCGTGTTTGATTTAGAGTTTGAACTACATTTGTCAATATAGAATAAACCAGTGAAACCTAAAAATTAAAACTGTTACTGCAAACGAATGCTTCAACATAGGAGAATGAAACTTGAGCATCCAAGTGGGATTGGTGTACTGATCATTACTCGAAAGTATCATGAAGATTGGATGCAAAAATATATGTTGAGATTTCAGAAGACTCTAGTTTTTGGAAGTTTGGCAACCCCTTTCAATAAAAGTGTTATTCGCCAGTGACTGCATTAGGGTACATCAAGAGGAAACAAACCTTAGAGATAGAACGTAGAACTACAGTATTTTGTCAAGTTTCAAGAAGCTAGCACAAGCCGTGTTTGATTTAGAGTTCGAACTGCATCTGTCAATATAGGACAAAACAGAGTGAAACCTAAAAATTCAAACTGTTCCTGCAAACGAATGCTTCAACCTAGGAGAACGAAACTTGGGCATCCAAGTTTTATTGGTGCACTGCTCATTACTTGAAAGTATCATGAAGGTCGGAAGAAAAAATATATGATGAGATTTCAGGAGACTGTAGTTTTTTGGCAGCCTAACAACGCCTTTCATTGAATGTGTTATTCGCCAGTCTGTGCTGAAGGCTACATCAAGAGGAAACAAACCTTATTGATAGAATGTAGAACTACTTTATTGTGTCAAGTTTCAAGAAGCTAGCCCAAACCGTGTTTGATTTAGAGTTTGAACTACATTTGTCAATATAGAAGAAAACAGTGAAACCTAAAAATTCAAACTGTTACTGCAAACGAATGCTTCAACGTAGGAGAATGAAACTTGAGCATCCAAGTGGGATTGGTGTACTGATCATTACTCGAAAGTATTATGAAGATTGGATGCAAAAATATATGTTGAGATTTCAGAAGACTCTAGTTTTTGGAAGTTTGGCAACCCCTTTCAATAATTGTTATTCGCCAGTAACTGCATTAGGCTACATCAAGAGGAAACAAACCTTAGAGATAGAACGTAGAACTACAGTATTTTGTCAAGTTTCAAGAAGCTAGCACAACCCGTGTTTGATTTAGAGTTCGAACTGCATCTGTCAATATAGGACAAAACAGAGTGAAACCTAAAAATTCAAACTGTTCCTGCAAACGAATGCTTCAACTTAGGAGAACGAAACTTGGGCATCCAAGTTTGATTGGTGCACTGCTCATGACTTGAAAGTATCATGAAGGTCGGAAGAAAAAATATATGATGAGATTTCAGGAGACTGTAGTTTTTTGGCAGCCTAACAACGCCTTTCATTGAATGTGTTATTTGCCAGTCTCTGCTTAAGGCTACATCAAGAGGAAACAAACCTTAGGGATAGAACCTAGAACTACTTTATTGTGTCATGTTTCAAGTAGCTAGCACAAACCGTGTTTGATTTAAAGTTCTAACTGCATCTGTCAATATAGGAGAAAACAGAGTGAAACCTAAAAATTCAAACTGTTCCTGCAAACGAATGCTTCAACCTAGAAGAACAAAACTTGGGCATCCAAGTTTGATTGGTGTACTGCTCATTACTTGAAAGTATCATTAAGGTCGGAAAAAATATGTGTTGAGATTTCAGGAGACTCTCGTTTTTTGAAAGTTTGGCAACCCCTTTCAATATAAGTGTTATTCGCCAGTCCCTGCATTAGGCTACATCAAGAGGAAACAAACCTTAGAGATAGAACGTAGAACTACTTTATTGTGTCAAGTTTCAAGAAGCTAGCACAAACCGTGTTTGATTTAGAGTTCTAGCTGCATCTGTCAATATATGAGAAAACAGAGTGAAACCTAGAAATTCAAACTGTAACTGCAAACGAATGCATAAACCTAGGAGAACGAAACTTGGGCATCCAAGTTTGATTGGTGTACTGCTCATTACTTGAAAGTATCATTAAGGTCGGAAAAAAATATGTGTTGAGATTTCAGGAGACTCTAGTTTTTTGGCAGCCTAACAACGCCTTTCATTGAAAGTGTTATTCGCCAGTCTGTGCTGAAGGCTACATTAAGAGGAAACAAACCTTAGGGATAGAATGTAGAACTACTTTATTGTGTCAAGTTTCAAGAAGCTAGCCCAAACCGTGTATGATTTAGAGTTTGAACTACATTTGTCAATATAGAAGAAACCAGTGAAACCTAAAAATTAAAACTGTTACTGCAAACGAATGCTTCAAAGTAGGAGAATGAAACTTGAGCATCCAAGTGGGATTGGTGTACTGATCATTACTTGAAAGTATCATGAAGATTGGATGCAAAAATATATGTTGAGATTTCAGAAGACTCTAGTTTTTGGAAGTTTGGCAACCCCTTTCAATAAAAGTGTTATTCGCCAGTAACTGCATTAGGCTACATCAAGAGGAAACAAACCTTAGAGATAGAACGTAGAACTACAGTACTTTGTCAAGTTTCAAGAAGCTAGCACAAACCGTGTTTGATTTAGAGTTCGAACTGCATCTGTCAATATAGGACAAAACAGAGTGAAACCTAAAAGTTCAAACTCTTCCTGCAAACGAATGCATCAACCTAGGAGAACGAAACTTGGGCATCCAAGTTTGATTGGTGCACTGCTCATTACTTGAAAGTATCATGAAGGTCGGAAGAAAAAATATATGATGAGATTTCAGGAGACTCTAGTTTTTTGGCAGCCTAACAACGCCTTTCATTGAAAGTGTTATTCGCCAGTCTGTGCTGAAGGCTACATCAAGAGGAAACAAACCCTAGGGATAGAATGTAGAACTGCTTTATTGTGTCAAGTTTCAAGAAGCTAGCCCAAACCGTGTTTGATTTAGAGTTTGAACTACATTTGTCAATATAGAAGAAAACAGTGAAACCTAAAAATTCAAACTGTTACTGCAAACGAATGCTTCAACGTAGGAGAATGAAACTTGAGCATCCAAGTGGGATTGGTGTACTGATCATTACTCGAAAGTATTTTGAAGATTAAATGCAAAAATATATGTTGAGATTTCAGAAGACTCTAGTTTTTGGAAGTTTGGCAACCCCTTTCAATAAAAGTGTTATTCGCCAGTAACTGCATTAGGCTACATCAAGAGGAAACAAACCTTAGAGATAGAACGTAGAACTACAGTATTTTGTCAAGTTTCAAGAAGCTAGCACAAACCGTGTTTGATTTAGAGTTCGAACTGCATCTGTCAATATAGGACAAAACAGAGTGAAACCTAAAAATTCAAACTGTTCCTGCAAACGAATGCTTCAACTTAGGAGAACGAAACTTGGGCATCCAAGTTTGATTGGTGCACTGCTCATTACTTGAAAGTATCATGACGGTCGGAAGAAAAAATATATGATGAGATTTCAGGAGACTGTAGTTTTTTGGCAGCCTAACAACGCCTTTCATTGAATGTGTTATTCGCCAGTCTCTGCTTAAGGCTACATCAAGAGGAAACAAACCTTAGGGATAGAACGTAGAACTACTTTATTGTGTCATGTTTCAAGTAGCTAGCACAAACCGTGTTTGATTTAAAGTTCTAACTGCATCTGTCAATATAGGAGAAAACAGAGTGAAACCTAAAAATTCAAACTGTTCCTGCAAACGAATGCTTCAACCTAGAAGAACAAAACTTGGGCATCCAAGTGGGAATGGTGTACTGATCATTACTTGAATGTATCATGAAGTTTGGATGAAAAAATATATGTTGAGATTTCAGGAGACTCTCGATTTTGAAAGTTTGGCAACCCCTTTCAATATAAGTGTTATTCGCCAGTCCCTGCATTAGGCTACATCAAGAGGAAACAAACCTTAGAGATAGAACGTAGAACTACTTTATTGTGTCAAGTTTCAAGAAGCTAGCACAAACCGTGTTTGATTTAGAGTTCTAGCTGCATCTGTCAATATAGGAGAAAACAGAGTGAAACCTAGAAATTCAAACTGTAACTGCAAACGAATGCATCAACCTAGGAGAACGAAACTTGGGCATCCAAGTTTGATTGGTGTACTGCTCATTACTTGAAAGTATCATTAAGGTCCGAAAAAAAATATGTGTTGAGATTTCAGGAGACTGTAGTTTTTTGGCAGCCTAACAACGCCTTTCATTGAAAGTGTTATTCGCCAGTCTGTGCTGAAGGCTACATCAAGAGGAAACAAACCTTAGGGATAGAATGTAGAACTACTTTATTGTGGCAAGTTTCAAGAAGCTAGCCCAAACCGTGTATGATTTAGAGTTTGAACTACATTTGTCAATATAGAAGAAAACAGAGAAACCTAAAATTTCAAACTGTTACTGCAAACGAATGCTTCAACATAGGAGAATGAAACTTGAGCATCCAAGTGGGATTGGTGTACTGATCATTACTCAAAAGTATCATGAAGATTGGATGCAAAAATATATGTTGAGATTTCAGAAGACTCTAGTTTTTGGAAGTTTGGCAACCCCTTTCAATAAAAGTGTTATTCGCCAGTGACTGCATTAGGGTACATCAAGAGGAAACAAACCTTAGAGATAGAATGTAGAACTACAGTATTTTGTCAAGTTTCAAGAAGCTAGCACAAACCGTGTTTGATTTAGAGTTCGAACTGCATCTGTCAATATAGGACAAAACAGAGTGAAACCTAAAAATTCAAACTGTTCCTGCAAACGAATGCTTCAACCTAGGAGAACGAAACTTGGGCATCCAAGTTTGATTGGTGCACTGCTCATTACTTGAAAGTATCATGAAGGTCGGAAGAAAAAATATATGATGAGATTTCAGGAGACTGTAGTTTTTTGGCAGCCTAACAACGCCTTTCATTGAATGTGTTATTCGCCAGTCTCTGCTTAAGGCTACATCAAGAGGAAACAAACCTTAGGTATAGAACGTAGAACTACTTTATTGTGTCATGTTTCAAGTAGCTAGCACAAACCGTGTTTGATTTAAAGTTCTAACTGCATCTGTCAATATAGGAGAAAACAGAGTGAAACCTAAAAATTCAAACTGTTCCTGCAAACGAATGCTTCAACCTAGAAGAACAAAACTTGGGCATCCAAGTGGGAATGGTGTACTGATCATTACTTGAATGTATCATGAAGATTGGATGAAAAAATATATGTTGAGATTTCAGGAGACTCTAGTTTTTTGAAAGTTTGGCAACCCCTTTCAATATAAGTGTTATTCGCCAGTCCCTGCATTAGGCTACATCAAGAGGAAACAAACCTTAGAGATAGAACGTAGAACTATAGTATTTTGTCAAGTTTCATGAAGCTAGCCCAAACCGTGTTTGATTTAGAGTTCGAACTGCGTCTGTCAATATAGGACAAAACAGAGTGAAACCTAAAAATTCAAAGTGTTCTTCCAAAGAATTCTTCAACCTAGGAGAACGAAACTTGGGCATCCAAGTTTGATTGGTGCACTGCTCATTACTTGAAAATATCTTGAAGGTCGGAAGAAAAAATATATGATGAGATTTCAGGAGACTGTATTTTTTTGGCAGCCTAACAACGCCTTTCATTGAATGTGTTATTCGCCAGTCTATGCTTAAGGTTAAATCAAAAGGAAACAAACCTTAGGGATAGAAAGTAGAACTACTTTATTGTGTCATGTTTCAAGAAGCTAGCACAAACCGTGTTTGATTTAAAGTTCTAACTGCATCTGTCAATATAGGAGAAAACAGAGTGAAACCTAAAAATTCAAACTGTTCCTGCAAACGAATGCTTCAACCTAGAAGAACAAAACTTGGGCATCCAAGTGGGAATGGTGTACTGATCATTGCTTGAATGTATCATGAAGATTGGATGAAAAAATATATGTTGAGATTTCAGGAGACTCTAGTTTTTTGAAATTTTTGCAACCCCTTTCAATATAAGTGTTATTCGCCAGTCCCTGCCTTAGGCTACATCAAGAGGAAACAAACCTTAGAGATAGAACGTAGAACTACTTTATTGTGTCAAGTTTCAAGAAGCTAGCACAAACCGGGTTTGATTTAGAGTTCTAGCTGCATCTGTCAATATAGGAGAAAACAGAGTGAAACCTAGAAATTCAAACTGTTCCTGCAAACGAATGCATCAACCTAGGAGAACGAAACTTGGGCATCCAAGTTTGATTGGTGTACTGCTCATTACTTGAAAGTATCATTAAGGTCAGAAAAAAATATGTGTTGAGATTTCAGGAGACTCTAATTTTTTGGCAGCCTAACAACGCCTTTCATTGAAAGTGTTATTCGCCAGTCTGTGCTGAAGGCTACATCAAGAGGAAACAAACCTTAGGGATAGAATGTAGAACTACTTTATTGTGTCTAGTTTCAAGAAGCTAGCCCAAACCGTGTATGATTTAGAGTTTGAACTACATTTGTCAATATAGAAGAAAACAGTGAAACCTAAAAATTAAAACTGTTACTGCAAACGAATGCTTCAACGTAGTTGAATGAAACTTGAGCATCCAAGTGGGATTGGTGTACTGATCATTACTCGAAAGTATCATGAAGATTGGATAAAAAAATATATGTTGAGATTTCAGAAGACTCTAGTTTTGGGAAGTGTGGCAACCCCTTTCAATAAAAGTGTTATTCGCCAGTCCCTGCATTAGGCTACATCAAGAGGAAACAAACCTTAGAGATAGAACGTAGAACTACACTATTTTGTCAAGTTTCAAGAAGCTAGCACAAACCGTGTTTGATTTAGAGTTCGAACTGCATCTGTCAATATAGGACAAAACAGAGTGAAACCTAAAAATTCAAACTGTTCCTGCAAACGAATGCTTCAACCTAGGAGAACGAAACTTGGGCATCCAAGTTTGATAGGTGCACTGCTCATTACTTGAAAGTATCATGAAGGTCGGAAGAAAAAATATATGATGAGATTTCAGGAGACTGTAGTTTTTTGGCAGCCTAACAACGCCTTTCATTGAATGTGTTATTCGCCAGTCTCTGCTTAAGGCTACATCAAGAGGAAACAAACCTTAGGGATAGAACGTAGAACTACTTTATTGTGTCATGTTTCAAGAAGCTAGCCCAAACCGTGTATGATTTAGAGTTGAACTACATTTGTCAATATAGGAGAAAGCAGAATGAAACCTAAAAATTCAAACTGTTACTGCAAACGAATTCTTCAACCTAGAAGAACAAAACTTGGGCATCCAATTGGTGAATGGTGTACTGATCATTACTTGAATGTATCATGAAGATTGGATGAAAAAATATATGTTGAGATTTCAGGAGACTCTAGTTTTTTGAAAGTTTGGCAACCCCTTTCAATATAAGTGTTATTCGCCAGTCCCTGCATTAGGCTACATCAAGAGGAAACAAACCTTAGAGATAGAACGTAGAACTACTTTATTGTGTCAAGTTTCAAGAAGCTAGCACAAACCGTGTTTGATTTAGAGTTCTAGCTGCATCTGTCAATATAGGAGAAAACAGAGTGAAACCTAGAAATTCAAACTGTTACTGCAAACGAATGCATCAACCTAGGAGAACGAAACTTGGGCATCCAAGTTTGATTGGTGTACTGCTCATTACTTGAAAGTATCATTAAGGTCGGAAAAAAATATGTGTTGAGATTTCAGGAGACTCTAATTTTTTGGCAGCCTAACAACGCCTTTCATTGAAAGTGTTATTCGCCAGTCTGTGCTGAAGGCTACATCAAGAGGAAACAAACCTTAGGGATAGAATGTAGAACAACTTTATTGTGTCAAGTTTCAAGAAGCTAGCCCAAACCGTGTATGATTTAGAGTTTGAACTACATTTGTCAATATAGGAGAAAGCAGAATGAAACCTAAAAATTCAAACTATTACTGCAAACGAATGCTTCAACGTAGGAGAATGAAACTTGAGCATCCAAGTGGGATTGGTGTACTGATCATTACTCGAAAGTATCATGAAGATTGGATAAAAAAATATATGTTGAGATTTCAGAAGACTCTCGTTTTTGGAAGTTTGGCAACCCCTTTCAATAAAAGTGTTATTCGCCAGTCCCTGCATTAGGCTACATCAAGAGGAAACAAACCTTAGAGATAGAACGTAGAACTAGAGTATTTTGTCAAGTTTCAAGAAGCTAGCACAAACCGTGTTTGATTTAGAGTTCGAACTGCATCTGTCAATATAGGACAAAACAGAGTGAAACCTAAAAATTCAAACTGTTCCTGCAAACGAATGCTTCAACCTAGGAGAACGAAACTTGGGCATCCAAGTTTGATTGGTGCACTGCTCATTACTTGAAAGTATCATGAAGGTCGGAAGAAAAAATATATGATGAGATTTCAGGAGACTGTAGTGTTTTGGCAGCCTAACAACGCCTTTCATTGAATGTGTTATTCGCCAGTCTCTGCTTAAGGCTACATCAAGAGGAAACAAACCTTAGGGATAGAACGTAGAACTACTTTATTGTGTCATGTTTCAAGTAGCTAGCACAAACCGTGTTTGATTTAAAGTTCTAACTGCATCTGTCAATATAGGAGAAAACAGAGTGAAACCTAAAAATTCAAACTGTTCCTGCAAACGAATGCTTCATCCTAGAAGAACCAAACTTGGGCATCCAAGTGGGAATGGTGTACTGATCATTACTTGAATGTATCATGAAGATTGGATGAAAAAATATATGTTGAGATTTCAGGAGACTCTCGTTTTTTGAAAGTTTGGCAACCCCTTTCAATATAAGTGTTATTCGCCAGTCCCTGCATTAGGCTACATCAAGAGGAAACAAACCTTAGAGATAGAACGTAGAACTACTTTATTGTGTCAAGTTTCAAGAAGCTAGCACAAACCGTGTTTGGTTTAGAGTTCTAGCTGCATCTGTCAATATAGGAGAAAACAGAGTGAAACCTAGAAATTCAAACTGTTACTGCAAACGAATGCATCAACCTAGGAGAACGAAACTTGGGCATCCAAGTTTGATTGGTGTACTGCTCATTACTTGAAAGTATCATTAAGGTCGGAAAAAAATATGTGTTGAGATTTCAGGAGACTGTAGTTTTTTGGCAGCCTAACAACGCCTTTCATTGAAAGTGTTATTCGCCAGTCTGTGCTGAAGGCTACATCAAGAGGAAACAAACCTTAGGGATAGAATGTAGAACTACTTTATTGTGTCAAGTTTCAAGAAGCTAGCCCAAACCGTGTATGATTTAGAGTTTGAACTACATTTGTCAATATAGGAGAAAGCAGAATGAAACCTAAAAATTCAAACTGTTACTGCAAACGAATGCTTCAACGTAGGAGAATGAAACTTGAGCATCCAAGTGGGATTGGTGTACTGATCATTACTCGAAAGTATCATGAAGATTGGATAAAAAAATATATGTTGAGATTTCAGAAGATTCTCGTTTTGGGAAGTTTGGCAACCCATTTCAATAAAAGTGTTATTCGAAAGTCCCTGCATTAGGCTACATCAAGAGGAAACAAACCTTAGAGATAGAACGTAGAACTACAGTATTTTGTCAAGTTTCAAGAAGCTAGCACAAACCGTGTTTGATTTAGAGTTCGAACTGCATCTGTCAATATAGGACAAAACAGAGTGAAACCTAAAAATTCAAACTGTTCCTGCCAACGAATGCTTCAACCTAGGAGAAGGAAACTTGGGCATCCAAGTTTGATTGGTGCACTGCTCATTACTTGAAAGTATCATAAAGGTCGGAAGAAAAAATATATGATGAGATTTCAGGAGACTGTAGTTTTTTGGCAGCCTAACAACGCCTTTCATTGAATGTGTTATTCGCCAGTCTCTGCTTAAGGCTACATCAAGAGGAAACAAACCTTAGGGATAGAACGTAGAACTACTTTATTGTGTCATGTTTCAAGTAGCTAGCACAAACCGTGTTTGATTTAAAGTTCTAACTGCATCTGTCAATATAGGAGAAAACAGAGTGAAACCTAAAAATTCAAACTGTTCCTGCAAACGAATGCTTCAACCTAGAAGAACAAAAATTGGGCATCCAAGTGGGAATGGTGTACTGATCATTACTTGAATGTATCATGAAGATTGGATGAAAAAATATATGTTGAGATTTCAGGAGACTCTCGTTTTTTGAAAGTTTGGCAACCCCTTTCAATATAAGTGTTATTCGCCAGTCCCTGCATTAGGCTACATCAAGAGGAAACAAACCTTAGAGATAGAACGTAGAACTACTTTATTGTGTCAAGTTTCAAGAAGCTAGCACAAACCGTGTTTGATTTAGAGTTCTAGCTGCATCTGTCAATATAGGAGAAAACAGAGTGAAACCTAGAAATTCAAACTGTTACTGCAAACGAATGCATCAACCTAGGAGAACGAAACTTGGGCATCCAAGTTTGATTGGTGTACTGCTCATTACTTGAAAGTATCATTAAGGTCGGAAAAAAATATGTGTTGAGATTTCAGGAGACTGTAGTTTTTTGGCAGCCTAACAACGCCTTTCATTGAAAGTGTTATTCGCCAGTCTGTGCTGAAGGCTACATCAAGAGGAAACAAACCTTAGGGATAGAATGTAGAACTACTTTATTGTGTCAAGTTTCAAGAAGCTAGCCCAAACCGTGTATGATTTAGAGTTTGAACTACATTTGTCAATATAGAAGAAAACAGTGAAACCTAAAAATTAAAACTGTTACTGCAAACGAATGCTTCAACGTAGTTGAATGAAACTTGAGCATCCAAGTGGGATTGGTGTACTGATCATTACTCGAAAGTATCATGAAGATTGGATAAAAAAATATATGTTGAGATTTCAGAAGACTCTAGTTTTGGGAAGTGTGGCAACCCCTTTCAATAAAAGTGTTATTCGCCAGTCCCTGCATTAGGCTACATCAAGAGGAAACAAACCTTAGAGATAGAACGTAGAACTAGAGTATTTTTTCAAGTTTCAAGAAGCTAGCACAAACCGTGTTTGATTTAGAGTTCGAACTGCATCTGTCAATATAGGACAAAACAGAGTGAAACCTAAAAATTCAAACTGTTCCTGCAAACGAATGCTTCAACCTAGGAGAACGAAACTTGGGCATCCAAGTTTGATTGGTGCACTGCTCATTACTTGAAAGTATCATGAAGGTCGGAAGAAAAAATATATGATGAGATTTCAGGAGACTGTAGTTTTTTGGCAGCCTAACAACGCCTTTCATTGAATCTGTTATTCGCCAGTCTCTGCTTAAGGCTACATCAAGAGGAAACAAACCTTAGGGATAGAACGTAGAACTACTTTATTGTGTCATGTTTCAAGTAGCTAGCACAAACCGTGTTTGATTTAAAGTTCTAACTGCATCTGTCAATATTGGAGAAAACAGAGTGAAACCTAAAAATTCAAACTGTTCCTGCAAACGAATGCTTCAACCTAGAAGAACCAAACTTGGGCATCCAAGTGGGAATGGTGTACTGATCATTACGTGAATGTATCATGAAGATTGGATGAAAAAATATATGTTGAGATTTCAGGAGACTCTAGTTTTTTGAAAGTTTGGCAACCCTTTCAATATAAGTGTTATTCGCCAGTCCCTGCATTAGGCTATATCAAGAGGAAACAAACCTTAGAGATAGAACGTAGAACTACTTTATTGTGTCAAGTTTCAAGAAGCTAGCACAAACCGTGTTTGATTTAGAGTTCTAGATGCCTCTGTCAATATAGTAGAAAACAGAGTGAAACCTAGAAATTCAAACTGTTACTGCAAACGAATGCATCAACCTAGGAGAACGAAACTTGGGCATCCAAGTTTGATTGGTGTACTGCTCATTACTTGAAAGTATCATTAAGGTCGGAAAAAAATATGTGTTGAGATTTCAGGAGACTCTAGTTTTTTGGCAGCCTAACAACGCCTTTCATTGAAAGTGTTATTCGCCAGTCTGTGCTGAAGGCTACATCAAGAGGAAACAAACCTTAGGGATAGAATGTAGAACTACTTTATTGTGTCAAGTTTCAAGAAGCCAGCCCAAACCGTGTATGATTTAGAGTTTGAACTACATTTGTCAATATAGAAGAAAACAGTGAAACCTAAAAATTAAAACTGTTACTGCAAACGAATGCTTCAACGTAGGAGAATGAAACTTGAGCATCCAAGTGGGATTGGTGTACTGATCATTACTCGAAAGTATCATGAAGATTGGATAAAAAAATATATGTTGAGATTTCAGAAGACTCTCGTTTTTGGAAGTTTGGCAACCCCTTTCAATAAAAGTGTTATTCGCCAGTCCCTGCATTAGGCTACATCAAGAGGAAACAAACCTTAGAGATAGAACGTAGAACTAGAGTATTTTTTCAAGTTTCAAGAAGCTAGCACAAACCGTGTTTGATTTAGAGTTCGAACTGCATCTGTCAATATAGGACAAAACAGAGTGAAACCTAAAAATTCAAACTGTTCCTGCAAACGAATGCTTCAACCTAGGAGAACGAAACTTGGGCATCCAAGTTTGATTGGTGCACTGCTCATTACTTGAAAGTATCATGAAGGTCGGAAGAAAAAATATATGATGAGATTTCAGGAGACTGTAGTTTTTTGGCAGCCTAACAACGCCTTTCATTGAATGTGTTATTCGCCAGTCTCTGCTTAAGGCTACATCAAGAGGAAACAAACCTTAGGGATAGAACGTAGAACTACTTTATTGTGTCATGTTTCAAGAAGCTAGCCCAAACCGTGTATGATTTAGAGTTTGAACTACATTTGTCAATATAGGAGAAAGCAGAATGAAACCTAAAAATTCAAACTGTTACTGCAAACGAATTCTTCAACCTAGAAGAACAAAACTTGGGCATCCAATTGGGAATGGTGTACTGATCATTACTTGAATGTATCATGAAGATTGGATGAAAAAATATATGTTGAGATTTCAGGAGACTCTCGTTTTTTGAAAGTTTGGCAACCCCTTTCAATATAAGTGTTATTCGCCAGTCCCTGCATTAGGCTACATCAAGAGGAAACAAACCTTAGAGATAGAACGTAGAACTACTTTATTGTGTCAAGTTTCAAGAAGCTAGCACAAACCGTGTTTGATTTAGAGTTCTAGCTGCATCTGTCAATATAGGAGAAAACAGAGTGAAACCTAGAAATTCAAACTGTTACTGCAAACGAATGCATCAACCTAGGAGAACGAAACTTGGGCATCCAAGTTTGATTGGTGTACTGCTCATTACTTGAAAGTATCATTAAGGTCGGAAAAAAATATGTGTTGAGATTTCAGGAGACTCTAATTTTTTGGCAGCCTAACAACGCCTTTCATTGAAAGTGTTATTCGCCAGTCTGTGCTGAAGGCTACATCAAGAGGAAACAAACCTTAGGGATAGAATGTAGAACTACTTTATTGTGTCAAGTTTCAAGAAGCTAGCCCAAACCGTGTATGATTTAGAGTTTGAACTACATTTGTCAATATAGGAGAAAGCAGAATGAAACCTAAAAATTCAAACTATTACTGCAAACGAATGCTTCAACGTAGGAGAATGAAACTTGAGCATCCAAGTGGGATTGGTGTACTGATCATTACTCGAAAGTATCATGAAGATTGGATAAAAAAATATATGTTGAGATTTCAGAAGACTCTCGTTTTTGGAAGTTTGGCAACCCCTTTCAATAAAAGTGTTATTCGCCAGTCCCTGCATTAGGCTACATCAAGAGGAAACAAACCTTAGAGATAGAACGTAGAACTAGAGTATTTTGTCAAGTTTCAAGAAGCTAGCACAAACCGTGTTTGATTTAGAGTTCGAACTGCATCTGTCAATATAGGACAAAACAGAGTGAAACCTAAAAATTCAAACTGTTCCTGCAAACGAATGCTTCAACCTAGGAGAACGAAACTTGGGCATCCAAGTTTGATTGGTGCACTGCTCATTACTTGAAAGTATCATGAAGGTCGGAAGAAAAAATATATGATGAGATTTCAGGAGACTGTAGTGTTTTGGCAGCCTAACAACGCCTTTCATTGAATGTGTTATTCGCCAGTCTCTGCTTAAGGCTACATCAAGAGGAAACAAACCTTAGGGATAGAACGTAGAACTACTTTATTGTGTCATGTTTCAAGTAGCTAGCACAAACCGTGTTTGATTTAAAGTTCTAACTGCATCTGTCAATATAGGAGAAAACAGAGTGAAACCTAAAAATTCAAACTGTTCCTGCAAACGAATGCTTCATCCTAGAAGAACCAAACTTGGGCATCCAAGTGGGAATGGTGTACTGATCATTACTTGAATGTATCATGAAGATTGGATGAAAAAATATATGTTGAGATTTCAGGAGACTCTCGTTTTTTGAAAGTTTGGCAACCCCTTTAAATATAAGTGTTATTCGCCAGTCCCTGCATTAGGCTACATCAAGAGGAAACAAACCTTAGAGATAGAACGTAGAACTACTTTATTGTGTCAAGTTTCAAGAAGCTAGCACAAACCGTGTTTGGTTTAGAGTTCTAGCTGCATCTGTCAATATAGGAGAAAACAGAGTGAAACCTAGAAATTCAAACTGTTACTGCAAACGAATGCATCAACCTAGGAGAACGAAACTTGGGCATCCAAGTTTGATTGGTGTACTGCTCATTACTTGAAAGTATCATTAAGGTCGGAAAAAAATATGTGTTGAGATTTCAGGAGACTGTAGTTTTTTGGCAGCCTAACAACGCCTTTCATTGAAAGTGTTATTCGCCAGTCTGTGCTGAAGGCTACATCAAGAGGAAACAAACCTTAGGGATAGAATGTAGAACTACTTTATTGTGTCAAGTTTCAAGAAGCTAGCCCAAACCGTGTATGATTTAGAGTTTGAACTACATTTGTCAATATAGGAGAAAGCAGAATGAAACCTAAAAATTCAAACTGTTACTGCAAACGAATGCTTCAACGTAGGAGAATGAAACTTGAGCATCCAAGTGGGATTGGTGTACTGATCATTACTCGAAAGTATCATGAAGATTGGATAAAAAAATATATGTTGAGATTTCAGAAGATTCTCGTTTTGGGAAGTTTGGCAACCCATTTCAATAAAAGTGTTATTCGAAAGTCCCTGCATTAGGCTACATCAAGAGGAAACAAACCTTAGAGATAGAACGTAGAACTACAGTATTTTGTCAAGTTTCAAGAAGCTAGCACAAACCGTGTTTGATTTAGAGTTCGAACTGCATCTGTCAATATAGGACAAAACAGAGTGAAACCTAAAAATTCAAACTGTTCCTGCCAACGAATGCTTCAACCTAGGAGAAGGAAACTTGGGCATCCAAGTTTGATTGGTGCACTGCTCATTACTTGAAAGTATCATAAAGGTCGGAAGAAAAAATATATGATGAGATTTCAGGAGACTGTAGTTTTTTGGCAGCCTAACAACGCCTTTCATTGAATGTGTTATTCGCCAGTCTCTGCTTAAGGCTACATCAAGAGGAAACAAACCTTAGGGATAGAACGTAGAACCACTGTATTGTGTCATGTTTCAAGTAGCTAGCACAAACCGTGTTTGATTTAAAGTTCTAACTGCATCTGTCAATATAGGAGAAAACAGAGTGAAACCTAAAAATTCAAACTGTTCCTGCAAACGAATGCTTCAACCTAGAAGAACAAAAATTGGGCATCCAAGTGGGATTGGTGTACTGATCATTACTCGAAAGTATCATGAAGATTGGATAAAAAAATATATGTTGAGATTTCAGAAGACTCTAGTTTTGGGAAGTGTGGCAACCCCTTTCAATAAAAGTGTTATTCGCCAGTCCCTGCATTAGGCTACATCAAGAGGAAACAAACCTTAGAGATAGAACGTAGAACTAGAGTATTTTTTCAAGTTTCAAGAAGCTAGCACAAACCGTGTTTGAATTAGAGTTCGAACTGCATCTGTCAATATAGGACAAAACAGAGTGAAACCTAAAAATTCAAACTGTTCCTGCAAACGAATGCTTCAACCTAGGAGAACGAAACTTGGGCATCCAAGTTTGATTGGTGCACTGCTCATTACTTGAAAGTATCATGAAGGTCGGAAGAAAAAATATATGATGAGATTTCAGGAGACTGTAGTTTTTTGGCAGCCTAACAACGCCTTTCATTGAATGTGTTATTCGCCAGTCTCTGCTTAAGGCTACATCAAGAGGAAACAAACCTTAGGGATAGAACGTAGAACTACTTTATTGTGTCATGTTTCAAGTAGCTAGCACAAACCGTGTTTGATTTAAAGTTCTAACTGCATCTGTCAATATTGGAGAAAACAGAGTGAAACCTAAAAATTCAAACTGTTCCTGCAAACGAATGCTTCAACCTAGAAGAACCAAACTTGGGCATCCAAGTGGGAATGGTGTACTGATCATTACGTGAATGTATCATGAAGATTGGATGAAAAAATATATGTTGAGATTTCAGGAGACTCTAGTTTTTTGAAAGTTTGGCAACCCTTTCAATATAAGTGTTATTCGCCAGTCCCTGCATTAGGCTATATCAAGAGGAAACAAACCTTAGAGATAGAACGTAGAACTACTTTATTGTGTCAAGTTTCAAGAAGCTAGCACAAACCGTGTTTGATTTAGAGTTCTAGATGCCTCTGTCAATATAGTAGAAAACAGAGTGAAACCTAGAAATTCAAACTGTTACTGCAAACGAATGCATCAACCTAGGAGAACGAAACTTGGGCATCCAAGTTTGATTGGTGTACTGCTCATTACTTGAAAGTATCATTAAGGTCGGAAAAAAATATGTGTTGAGATTTCAGGAGACTCTAGTTTTTTGGCAGCCTAACAACGCCTTTCATTGAAAGTGTTATTCGCCAGTCTGTGCTGAAGGCTACATCAAGAGGAAACAAACCTTAGGGATAGAATGTAGAACTACTTTATTGTGTCAAGTTTCAAGAAGCCAGCCCAAACCGTGTATGATTTAGAGTTTGAACTACATTTGTCAATATAGAAGAAAACAGTGAAACCTAAAAATTAAAACTGTTACTGCAAACGAATGCTTCAACGTAGGAGAATGAAACTTGAGCATCCAAGTGGGATTGGTGTACTGATCATTACTCGAAAGTATCATGAAGATTGGATAAAAAAATATATGTTGAGATTTCAGAAGACTCTCGTTTTTGGAAGTTTGGCAACCCCTTTCAATAAAAGTGTTATTCGCCAGTCCCTGCATTATGCTACATCAAGAGGAAACAAACCTTAGAGATAGAACGTAGAACTAGAGTATTTTGTCAAGTTTCAAGAAGCTAGCACAAACCGTGTTTGATTTAGAGTTCGAACTACATCTGTCAATATAGGACAAAACAGAGTGAAACCTAAAAATTGAAACTGTTCCTGCAAACGAATGCTTCAACCTAGGAGAATGAAACTTGGGCATCCAAGTTTGATTGGTGCACTGCTCATTACTTGAAAGTATCATGAAGGTCGGAAGAAAAAATATATGATGAGATTTCAGGAGACTGTAGTGTTTTGGCAGCCTAACAACGCCTTTCATTGAATGTGTTATTCGCCAGTCTCTGCTTAAGGCTACATCAAGAGGAAACAAACCTTAGGGATAGAACGTAGAACTACTTTATTGTGTCATGTTTCAAGTAGCTAGCACAAACCGTGTTTGATTTAAAGTTCTAACTGCATCTGTCAATATAGGAGAAAACAGAGTGAAACCTAAAAATTCAAACTGTTCCTGCAAACGAATGCTTCAACCTAGAAGAACAAAACTTGGGCATCCAAGTGGGAATGGTGTACTGATCATTACTTGAATGTATCATGAAGATTGGATGAAAAAATATATGTTGAGATTTCAGGAGACTCTAGTTTTTTGAAAGTTTGGCAACCCCTTTCAATATAAGTGTTATTCGCCAGTCCCTGCATTAGGCTACATCAAGAGGAAAAAACCTTAGAGATAGAACGTAGAACTACTTTATTGTGTCAAGTTTCAAGAAGCTAGCACAAACCGTGTTTGATTTAGAGTTCTAGCTGCATATGTCAATATAGGAGAAAACAGAGTGAAACCTAGAAATTCAAACTGTAACTGCAAACGAATGCATCAACCTAGGAGAACGAAACTTGGGCATCCAAGTTTGATTGCTGTACTGCTCATTACTTGAAAGTATCATTAAGGTCGGAAAAAAATATGAGTTGAGATTTCAGGAGACTCTAGTTTTTTGGCAGCCTAACAACGCCTTTCATTGAAAGTGTTATTCGCCAGTCTGTGCTGAAGGCTACATCAAGAGGAAACAAACCTTAGGGATAGAATGTAGAACTAGATTATTGTGTCAAGTTTCAAGAAGCTAGCCCAAACCGTGTATGATTTAGAGTTTGAACTACATTTGTCAATATAGGAGAAAGCAGAATGAAACCTAAAAATTCAAACTGTTACTGCAAACGAATGCTTCAACCTAGAAGAACAAAACTTGGGCATCCAATTGGGAATGGTGTACTGATCATTACTTGAATGTATCATGAAGATTGGATGAAAAAATATATGTTGAGATTTCAGGAGACTCTAGTTTTTTGAAAGTTTGGCAACCCCTTTCAATATAAGTGTTATTCGCCAGTCCCTGCCTTAGGCTACATCAAGAGGAAACAAACCTTAGAGATAGAACGTAGAACTACTTTATTGTGTCAAGTTTCAAGAAGCTAGCACAAACCGTGTTTGATTTAGAGTTCTAGCTGCATCTGTCAATATAGGAGAAAACAGAGTGAAACCTAGAAATTCAAACTGTTACTGCAAACGAATGCATCAACCTAGGAGAACGAAACTTGGGCATCCAAGTTTGATTGGTGTACTGCTCATTACTTGAAAGTATCATTAAGGTCGGAAAAAAATATGTGTTGAGATTTCAGGAGACTCTAATTTTTTGGCAGCCTAACAACGCCTTTCATTGAAAGTGTTATTCGCCAGTCTGTGCTGAAGGCTACATCAAGAGGAAACAAACCTTAGGGATAGAATGTAGAACTACTTTATTGTGTCAAGTTTCAAGAAGCTAGCCCAAACCGTGTATGATTTAGAGTTTGAACTACATTTGTCAATATAGGAGAAAGCAGAATGAAACCTAAAAATTCAAACTGTTACTGCAAACGAATGCTTCAACGTAGGAGAATGAAACTTGAGCATCCAAGTGGGATTGGTGTACTGATCATTACTCGAAAGTATCATGAAGATTGGATAAAAAAATATATGTTGAGATTTCAGAAGATTCTCGTTTTGGGAATTTGGCAACCCATTTCAATAAAAGTGTTATTCGCCAGTCCCTGCATTAGGCTACATCAAGAGGAAACAAACCTTAGAGATAGAACGTAGAACTACAGTATTTTGTCAAGTTTCAAGAAGCTAGCACAAACCGTGTTTGATTTAGAGTTCGAACTGCATCTGTCAATATAGGACAAAACAGAGTGAAACCTAAAAATTCAAACTGTTCCTGCAAACGAATGCTTCAACCTAGGAGAAGGAAACTTGGGCATCCAAGTTTGATTGGTGCACTGCTCATTACTTGAAAGTATCATAAAGGTCGGAAGAAAAAATATATGATGAGATTTCAGGAGACTGTAGTTTTTTGGCAGCCTAACAACGCCTTTCATTGAATGTGTTATTCGCCAGTCTCTGCTTAAGGCTACATCAAGAGGAAACAAACCTTAGGGATAGAACGTAGAACTACTTTATTGTGTCATGTTTCAAGTAGCTAGCACAAACCGTGTTTGATTTAAAGTTCTAACTGCATCTGTCAATATAGGAGAAAACAGAGTGAAACCTAAAAATTCAAACTGTTCCTGCAAACGAATGCTTCAACCTAGAAGAACAAAAATTGGGCATCCAAGTGGGAATGGTGTACTGATCATTACTTGAATGTATCATGAAGATTGGATGAAAAAATATATGTTGAGATTTCAGGAGAATCTCGTTTTTTGAAAGTTTGGCAACCCCTTTCAATATAAGTGTTATTCGCCAGTCCCTGCATTAGGCTACATCAAGAGGAAACAAACCTTAGAGATAGAACGTAGAACTACTTTATTGTGTCAAGTTTCAAGAAGCTAGCACAAACCGTGTTTGATTTAGAGTTCTAGCTGCATCTGTCAATATAGGAGAAAACAGAGTGAACCCTAGAAATTCAAACTGTTACTGCAAACGAATGCATCAACCTAGGAGAACGAAACTTGGGCATCCAAGTTTGATTGGTGTACTGCTCATTACTTGAAAGTATCATTAAGGTCGGAAAAAAATATGTGTTGAGATTTCAGGAGACTCTAGGTTTTTGGCAGCCTAACAACGCCTTTCATTGAAAGTGTTATTTGCAGTCTGTGCTGAAGGCTACATCAAGAGGAAACAAACCTTAGGGATAGAATGTAGAACTACTTTATTGTGTCAAGTTTCAAGAAACTAGCCCAAACCGTGTATGATTTAGAGTTTGAACTACATTTGTCAATATAGAAGAAAACAGTGAAACCTAAAAATTAAAACTGTTACTGCAAACGAATGCTTCAACGTAGTTGAATGAAACTTGAGCATCCAAGTGGGATTGGTGTACTGATCATTACTCGAAAGTATCATGAAGATTGGATAAAAAAATATATGTTGAGATTTCAGAAGACTCTAGTTTTGGGAAGTGTGGCAACCCCTTTCAATAAAAGTGTTATTCGCCAGTCCCTGCATTAGGCTACATCAAGAGGAAACAAACCTTAGAGATAGAACGTAGAACTAGAGTATTTTGTCAAGTTTCAAGAAGCTAGCACAAACCGTGTTTGATTTAGAGTTCGAACTGCATCTGTCAATATAGGAGAAAACAGAGTGAAACCTAAAAATTCAAACTGTTCCTGCAAACGAATGCTTCAACCTAGGAGAACGAAACTTGGGCATCCAAGTTTGATTGGTGCACTGCTCATTACTTGAAAGTATCATGAAGGTCGGAAGAAAAAATATTGATGAGATTTCAGGAGACTGTAGTTTTTTGGCAGCCTAACAACGCCTTTCATTGAATGTGTTATTCGCCAGTCTCTGCTTAAGGCTACATCAAGAGGAAACAAACCTTAGGGATAGAACGTAGAACTACTTTATTGTGTCATGTTTCAAGTAGCTAGCACAAACCGTGTTTGATTTAAAGTTCTAACTGCATCTGTCAATATTGGAGAAAACAGAGTGAAACCTAAAAATTCAAACTGTTCCTGCAAACGAATGCTTCAACCTAGAAGAACCAAACTTGGGCATCCAAGTGGGAATGGTGTACTGATCATTACTTGAATGTATCATGAAGATTGGATGAAAAAATATATGTTGAGATTTCAGGAGACTCTAGTTTTTTGAAAGTTTGGCAACCCTTTAAATATTAGTGTTATTCGCCAGTCCCTGCATTAGGCTATATCAAGAGGAAACAAACCTTAGAGATAGACCGTAGAACTACTTTATTGTGTCAAGTTTCAAGAAGCTAGCACAAACCGTGTTTGATTTAGAGTTCTAGCTGCCTCTGTCAATATAGTAGAAAACAGAGTGAAACCTAGAAATTCAAACTGTTACTGCAAACGAATGCATCAACCTAGGAGAACGAAACTTGGGCATCCAAGTTTGATTGGTGTACTGCTCATTACTTGAAAGTATCATTAAGGTCGGAAAAAAATATGTGTTGAGATTTCAGGAGACTCTAGTTTTTTGGCAGCCTAACAACGCCTTTCATTGAAAGTGTTATTCGCCAGTCTTTGCTGAAGGCTACATCAAGAGGAAACAAACCTTAGGAATAGAATGTAGAACTACTTTATTGTGTCAAGTTTCAAGGAGCTAGCCGAAACCGTGTATGATTTAGAGTTTGAACTACATTTGTCAATATAGGAGAAAGCAGAATGAAACCTAAAAATTCAAACTGTTACTGCAAACGAATGCTTCAACGTAGTAGAATGAAACTTGAGCATCCAAGTGGGATTGGTGTACTGATCATTACTCGAAAGTATAATGAAGATTGGATAAAAAAATATATGTTGAGATTTCAGAAGACTCTAGTTTTGGGAAGTTTGGCAACCCCTTTCAATAAAAGTGTTACTCGCCAGTACCTGCATTAGGCTACATCAAGAGGAAACAAACCTTAGAGATAGAACGTAGAACTACAGTATTTTGTCAAGTTTCAAGAAGCTAGCACAAACCGTGTTTGATTTAGAGTTCGATCTGCATCTGTCAATATAGGACAAAACAGAGTGAAACCTAAAAATTCAAAATGTTCCTGTAAACGAATGCTTCAACCTAGGAGAACGAAACTTGGGCATCCAAGTTTGATTGGTGCACTGCTCATTACTTGAAAGTATCATGAAAGTCGGAAGAAAAAATATATGATGAGATTTAAGGAGACTGTAGTTTTTTGGCAGCCTAACAACGTCTTTCATTGAATGTGTTATTCGCCAGTCTCTGCTTAAGGCTACATCAAGAGGAAACAAACCTTAGGGATAGAACGTAGAACTACTTTATTGTGTCATGTTTCAAGTAGCTAGCACAAACCGTGTTTGATTTAAAGTTCTAACTGCATCTGTCAATAAAGGAGAAAACAGAGTGAAACCTAAAAATTCAAACTGTTCCTGCAAACGAATGCTTCAACCTAGAAGAACAAAACTTGGGCATCCAAGTGGGAATGGTGTACTGATCATTACTTGAATGTATCATGAAGATTGGATGAAAAAATATATGTTGAGATTTCAGGAGACTCTAGTTTTTTGAAAGTTTGGCAACCCCTTTCAATATAAGTGTTATTCGCCAGTCCCTGCATTAGGCTACATCAAGAGGAAACAAACCTTAGAGATAGAACGTAGAACTACTTTATTGTGTCAAGTTTCAAGAAGCTAGCACAAACCGTGTTTGATTTAGAGTTTGAACTACATTTGTCAATATAGAAGAAAACAGTGAAACCTAAAAATTAAAACTGTTACTGCAAACGAATGCTTCAACGTAGGAGAATGAAACTTGAGCATCCAGTGGGATTGGTGCACTGATCATTACTTGAAAGTATCATGAAAATTGGATGCAAAATTATATGTTGAAGTTTCAGAAGTCTCTAGTTTTTGGAGGTTTGGCAACCCCTTTCAATAAAAGTGTTATTCGCCAGTAACTGCATTAGGCTACATCAAGAGGAAACAAACCTTAGGGATAGAATGTAGAACTACTTTATTGTGTCAAGTTTCAAGAAGCTAGCCCAAACCGTGTATGATTTAGAGTTTGAACTACATTTGTCAATATAGAAGAAAAGAGTGAAACCTAAAAATTAAAACTGTTACTGCAAACGAATGCTTCAACGTAGGAGAATGAAACTTGAGCATCCAAGTGGGATTGGTGTACTGATCATTACTTGAAAGTATCATGAAGATTGGATGCAAAGATATATGTTGAGATTTCAGAAGACTCTCGTTTTTGGAAGTTTGGCAACCCCTTTCAATAAAAGTGTTATTCGCCAGTCCCTGCATTAGGCTACATCAAGAGGAAACAAACCTTAGAGATAGAACGTAGAACTAGAGTATTTTGTCAAGTTTCAAGAAGCTAGCACAAACCGTGTTTGATTTAGAGTTCGAACTGCATCTGTCAATATAGGACAAAACAGAGTGAAACCTAAAAATTCAAACTGTTCCTGCAAACGAATGCTTCAACCTAGGAGAACGAAACTTGGGCATCCAAGTTTGATTGGTGCACTGCTCATTACATGAAAGTATCATGAAGGTCGGAAGAAAAAATATATGATGAGATTTCAGGAGACTGTAGTGTTTTGGCAGCCTAACAACGCATTTCATTGAATGTGTTATTCGCCAGTCTCTGCTTAAGGCTACATCAAGAGGAAACAAACCTTAGGGATAGAACGTAGAACTACTTTATTGTGTCATGTTTCAAGTAGCTAGCACAAACCGTGTTTGATTTAAAGTTCTAACTGCATCTGTCAATATAGGAGAAAACAGAGTGAAACCTAAAAATTCAAACTGTTCCTGCAAACGAATGCTTCAACCTAGAAGAACAAAACTTGGGCATCCAAGTGGGAATGGTGTACTGATCATTACTTGAATGTATCATGAAGATTGGATGAAAAAATATATGTTGAGATTTCAGGAGAGTCTAGTTTTTTGAAAGTTTGGCAACCCCTTTCAATATAAGTGTTATTCGCCATCCCTGCATTAGGCTACATCAAGAGGAAACAAACCTTAGAGATAGAACGTAGAACTACTTTATTGTGTCAAGTTTCAAGAAGCGAGCACAAACCGTGTTTGATTTAGAGTTCTAGCTGCATCTGTCAATATAGGAGAAAACAGAGTGAAACCTAGAAATTCAAACTGTAACTGCAAACGAATGCATCAACCTAGGAGAACGAAACTTGGGCATCCAAGTTTGATTGGTGTACTGCTCATTACTTGAAAGTATCATTAAGCTCGGAAAAAAATATGTGTTGAGATTTCAGGAGACTCTAGTTTTTTGGCAGCCTAACAACGCCTTTCATTGAAAGTGTTATTCGCCAGTCTTTGCTGAAGGCTACATCAAGAGGAAACAAACCTTAGGGATAGAATGTAGAACTACTTTGTTGTGTCAAGTTTCAAGGAGCTAGCCGAAACCGTGTATGATTTAGAGTTTGAACTACATTTGTCAATATAGGAGAAAGCAGAATGAAACCTAAAAATTCAAACTGTTACTGCAAACGAATGCTTCAACGTAGTAGAATGAAACTTGAGCATCCAAGTGGGATTGGTGTACTGATCATTACTCGAAAGTATAATGAAGATTGGATAAAAAAATATATGTTGAGATTTCAGAAGACTCTAGTTTTGGGAAGTTTGGCAACCCCTTTCAATAAAAGTGTTACTCGCCAGTACCTGCATTAGGCTACATCAAGAGGAAACAAACCTTAGAGATAGAACGTAGAACTACAGTATTTTGTCAAGTTTCAAGAAGCTAGCACAAACCGTGTTTGATTTAGAGTTCGATCTGCATCTGTCAATATAGGACAAAACAGAGTGAAACCTAAAAATTCAAAATGTTCCTGCAAACGAATGCTTCAACCTAGGAGAACGAAACTTGGGCATCCAAGTTTGATTGGTGCACTGCTCATTACTTGAAAGTATCATGAAAGTCGGAAGAAAAAATATATGATGAGATTTAAGGAGACTGTAGTTTTTTGGCAGCCTAACAACGCCTTTCATTGAATGTGTTATTCGCCAGTCTCTGCTTAAGGCTACATCAAGAGGAAACAAACCTTAGGGATAGAACGTAGAACTACTTTATTGTGTCATGTTTCAAGTAGCTAGCACAAACCGTGTTTGATTTAAAGTTCTAACTGCATCTGTCAATAAAGGAGAAAACAGAGTGAAACCTAAAAATTCAAACTGTTCCTGCAAACGAATGCTTCAACCTAGAAGAACAAAACTTGGGCATCCAAGTGGGAATGGTGTACTGATCATTACTTGAATGTATCATGAAGATTGGATGAAAAAATATATGTTGAGATTTCAGGAGACTCTAGTTTTTTGAAAGTTTGGCAACCCCTTTCAATATAAGTGTTATTCGCCAGTCCCTGCATTAGGCTACATCAAGAGGAAACAAACCTTAGAGATAGAACGTAGAACTACTTTATTGTGTCAAGTTTCAAGAAGCTAGTACAAACCGTGTTTGATTTAGAGTTTGAACTACATTTGTCAATATAGAAGAAAACAGTGAAACCTAAAAATTAAAACTGTTACTGCAAACGAATGCTTCAACGTAGGAGAATGAAACTTGAGCATCCAGTGGGATTGGTGCACTGATCATTACTTGAAAGTATCATGAAAATTGGATGCAAAATTATATGTTGAAGTTTCAGAAGTCTCTAGTTTTTGGAGGTTTGGCAACCCCTTTCAATAAAAGTGTTATTCGCCAGTAACTGCATTAGGCTACATCAAGAGGAAACAAACCTTAGGGATAGAATGTAGAACTACTTTATTGTGTCAAGTTTCAAGAAGCTAGCCCAAACCGTGTATGATTTAGAGTTTGAACTACATTTGTCAATATAGAAGAAAAGAGTGAAACCTAAAAATTAAAACTGTTACTGCAAACGAATGCTTCAACGTAGGAGAATGAAACTTGAGCATCCAAGTGGGATTGGTGTACTGATCATTACTTGAAAGTATCATGAAGATTGGATGCAAAGATATATGTTGAGATTTCAGAAGACTCTCGTTTTTGGAAGTTTGGCAACCCCTTTCAATAAAAGTGTTATTCGCCAGTCCCTGCATTAGGCTACATCAAGAGGAAACAAACCTTAGAGATAGAACGTAGAACTAGAGTATTTTGTCAAGTTTCAAGAAGCTAGCACAAACCGTGTTTGATTTAGAGTTCGAACTGCATCTGTCAATATAGGACAAAACAGAGTGAAACCTAAAAATTCAAACTGTTCCTGCAAACGAATGCTTCAACCTAGGAGAACGAAACTTGGGCATCCAAGTTTGATTGGTGCACTGCTCATTACTTGAAAGTATCATGAAGGTCGGAAGAAAAAATATATGATGAGATTTCAGGAGACTGTAGTGTTTTGGCAGCCTAACAACGCCTTTCATTGAATGTGTTATTCGCCAGTCTCTGCTTAAGGCTACATCAAGAGGAAACAAACCTTAGGGATAGAACGTAGAACTACTTTATTGTGTCATGTTTCAAGTAGCTAGCACAAACCGTGTTTGATTTAAAGTTCTAACTGCATCTGTCAATATAGGAGAAAACAGAGTGAAACCTAAAAATTCAAACTGTTCCTGCAAATGAATGCTTCAACCTAGAAGAACAAAACTTGGGCATCCAAGTGGGAATGGTGTACTGATCATTACTTGAATGTATCATGAAGATTGGATGAAAAAATATATGTTGAGATTTCAGGAGACTCTCGTTTTTTGAAAGTTTGGCAACCCCTTTCAATATAAGTGTTATTCGCCAGTCCCTGCATTAGGCTACATCAAGAGGAAACAAACCTTAGAGATAGAACGTAGAACTACTTTATTGTGTCAAGTTTCAAGAAGCTAGCACAAACCGTGTTTGATTTAGAGTTCTAGCTGCATCTGTCAATATAGGAGAAAAGAGAGTGAAACCTAGAAATTCAAACTGTTACTGCAAACGAAAGCATCAACCTAGGAGAACGAAACTTGGGCATCCATGTTTGATTGGTGTACTGCTCATTACTTGAAAGTATCATTAAGGTCGGAAAAAAATATGTGTTGAGATTTCAGGAGACTCTAGTTTTTTGGCAGCCTAACAACGCCTTTCATTGAAAGTGTTATTCGCCAGTCTTTGCTGAAGGCTACATCAAGAGGAAACAAACCTTAGGGATAGAATGTAGAACTACTTTATTGTGTCAAGTTTCAAGAAGCTAGCCCAAACCGTGTATGATTTAGAGTTTCAACTACATTTGTCAATATAGAAGAAAACAGTGAAACCTAAAAATTAAAACTGTTACTGCAAACGAATGCTTCAACGTAGGAGAATGAAACTTGAGCATCCAAGAGGGATTGGTGTACTGATCATTACCCGAAAGTATCATGAAGATTGGATGCAAAAATATATGTTGAGATTTCAGAAGACTCTAGTTTTTGGAAGTTTGGCAACCCCTTTCAATAAAAGTGTTATTCGCCAGTCCCTGCATTAGGCTACATCAAGAGGAAACAAACCTTAGAGATAGAACGTAGAACTACAATATTTTGTCAAGTTTCAAGAAGCTAGCACAAACCTCGTTTGATTTAGAGTTTGAACTGCATCTGTCAATATAGGACAAAACAGAGTGAAACCTAAAAATTCAAACTGTACCTGCAAACGAATGCTTCAACCTAGGAGAACGAAACTTGGGCATCCAAGTTTGATTGGTGCACTGCTCATTACTTGAAAGTATCATGAAGGTCGGAAGAAAAAATATATGATGAGATTTCAGGAGACTGTAGTTTTTTGGCAGCCTAACAACGCCTTTCATCGAATGTGTTATTCGCCAGTCTCTGCTTAAGGCTACATCAAGAGGAAACAAACCTTAGGGATAGAAGGTAGAACAACTTTATTGTGTCATGTTTCAAGTAGCTAGCACAAACCGTGTTTGATTTAAAGTTCTAACTGCATCTGTCAATAAAGGAGAAAACAGAGTGAAACCTAAAAATTCAAACAGTTCCTGCAAACGAATGCTTCAACATAGAAGAACAAAACTTGGGCATCCATGTGGGAATGGTGTACTGATCATTACTTGAATGCATCATGAAGATTGGATGAAAAAATATATGTTGAGATTTCAGGAGACTCTAGATTTTTGAAAGTTTGGCAACCCCTTTCAATATAAGTGTTATTCGCCAGACCCTGCATTAGGCTACATCAAGAGGAAACAAACCTTAGAGATAAAACGTAGATCTACTTTATTGTGTCAAGTATCAAGAAGCTAGCACAAACCGTGTTTGATTTAGAGTTTGAACTACATTTGTCAATATAGAAGAAAACAGTGAAACCTAAAAATTAAAACTGTTACTGCAAACGAATGCTTCAACGTAGGAGAATGAAACTTGAGCATCAAAGTGGGATTGGTGTACTGATCATTACTTGAAAGTATCATGAAAATTGGATGCAAAAATATATGTTGAAGTTTCAGAAGACTCTAGTTTTTGGAAGTTTGGCAACCCCTTTCAATAAAAGTGTTATTCGCCAGTAACTGCATTAGGCTACATCAAGAGGAAACAAACCTTAGAGATAGAACGTAGAACTACAGTATTTTGTCAAGTTTCAAGAAGCTAGCACAAACCGTGTTTGATTTAGAGTTCGAACTGCATCTGTCAATATAGGACAAAACAGAGTGAAACCTAAAAATTCAAACTGTTCCTGCAAACGAATGCTTCAACCTAGGAGAACGAAACTTGGGTATCCAAGTTTGATTGGTGCACTGCTCATTACTTGAATGTATCATGAAGGTCGGAAGAAAAAATATATGATGAGATTTCAGGAGACTGTAGTTTTTTGGAAGCCTAACAACGCCTTTCATTGAATGTGTTATTCGCCAGTCTCTGCTTAAGGCTACATCAAGAGGAAACAAACCTTAGGGATAGAACGTAGAACTACTTTATTGTGTCATGTTTCAAGTAGCTAGCACAAACCGTGTTTGATTTAAAGTTCTAACTGCATCTGTCAATATAGGAGAAAACAGAGTGAAACCTAAAAATTCAAACTGTTCCTGCAAACGAATGCTTCAACCTAGAAGAACAAAACTTGGGCATCCAAGTGGGAATGGTGTACTGATCATTACTTGAATGTATCATGAAGATTGGATGAAAAAATATATGTTGAGATTTCAGGAGACTCTAGTTTTTGAAAGTTTGGCAACCCCTTTCAATATAAGTGTTATTCGCCAGTCCCTGCATTAGGCTACATCAAGAGGAAACAAACCTTAGAGATAGAACGTAGAACTACTTTATTGTGTCAAGTTTCAAGAAGCTAGCACAAACCGTGTTTGATTTAGAGTTCTAGCTGCATCTGTCAATATAGGAGAAAACAGAGTGAAACCTAGAAATTCAAACTGTAACTGCAAACGAATGCATCAACCTAGGAGAACGAAACTTGGGCATCCAAGTTTGATTGGTGTACTGCTCATTACTTGAAAGTATCATTAAGCTCGGAAAAAAATATGTGTTGAGATTTCAGGAGACTCTAGTTTTTTGGCAGCCTAACAACGCCTTTCATTGAAAGTGTTACTCGCCAGTCTTTGCTGAAGGCTACATCAAGAGGAAACAAACCTTAGGGATAGAATGTAGAACTACTTTATTGTGTCAAGTTTCAAGGAGCTAGCCCAAACCGTGTATGATTTAGAGTTTGAACTACATTTGTCAATATAGAAGAAAACAGTGAAACCTAAAAATTAAAACTGTTACTGCAAACGAATGCTTCAACGTAGGAGAATGAAACTTGAGCATCCAAGTGGGATTGGTGTACTGATCATTACTCGAAAGTATCATGAAGATTGGATAAAAAAATATATGTTGAGATTTCAGAAGACTCTAGTTTTGGGAAGTTTGGCAACCCCTTTCAATAAATTGTTATTCGCCAGTAACTGCATTAGGCTACATCAAGAGGAAACAAACCTTAGAGATAGAACGTAGAACTACAGTATTTTGTCAAGTTTCAAGAAGCTAGCACAAACCGTGTTTGATTTAGAGTTCGAACTGCATCTGTCAATATAGGACAAAACAGAGTGAAACCTAAAAATTCAAACTGTACCTGCAAACGAATGCTTCAACCTAGGAGAACGAAACTTGGGCATCCAAGTTTGATTGGTGCACTGCTCATTACTTGAAAGTATCATGAAGGTCGGAAGAAAAAATATATGATGAGATTTCAGGAGACTGTAGTTTTTTGGCAGCCTAACAACGCCTTTCATTGAATGTGTTATTCGCCAGTCTCTGCTTAAGGGTACATCAAGAGGAAACAAACCCTAGGGATAGAACGTAGAACTACTTTATTGTGTCATGTTTCAAGTAGCTAGCACAAACCGTGTTTGATTTAAAGTTCTAACTGCATCTGTCAATATAGGAGAAAACAGAGTGAAACCTAAAATTTCAAACTGTTCCTGCAAACGAATGCTTCAACCTAGAAGAACAAAACTTGGGCATCCAAGTTGGAATGGTGTACTGATCATTACTTGAATGTATCATGAAGATTGGATGAAAAAATATATGTTGAGATTTCAGGAGACTCTAGTTTTTTGAAAGTTTGGCAACCCCTTTCAATATAAGTGTTATTCGCCAGTCCCTGCATTAGGCTACATCAAGAGGAAACAAACCTTAGAGATAGAACGTAGAACTACTTTATTGTGTCAAGTTTCAAGAAGCTAGCACAAACCGTGTTTGATTTAGAGTTCTAGCTGCATCTGTCAATATAGGAGAAAACAGAGTGAAACCTAGAAATTCAAACTGTTACTGCAAACGAATGCATCAACCTAGGAGAACGAAACTTGGGCATCCAAGTTTGATTGGTGTACTGCTCATTACTTGAAAGTATCATTAAGGTCGGAAAAAAATATGTGTTGAGATTTCAGGAGACTCTAGTTTTTTGGCAGCCTAACAACGCCTTTCATTGAAAGTGTTATTCGCCAGTCTGTGCTGAAGGCTACATCAAGAGGAAACAAACCTTAGGGGTAGAATGTAGAACTACTTTATTGTGTCAAGTTTCAAGAAGCTAGCCCAAACCGTGTATGATTTAGAGTTTGAACTACATTTGTCAATATAGAAGAAAACAGTGAAACCTAAAAATTAAAACTGTTACTGCAAACGAATGCTTCAACGTAGGAGAATGAAACTTGAGCATCCAAGTGGGATTGGTGTACTGATCATTACTCGAAAGTATCATGAAGATTGGATCCAAAAATGTATGTTGAGATTACAGAAGACTCTAGTTTTTGGAAGTTTGGCAACCCCTTTCAATAAATTGTTATTCGCCAGTAACTGCATTCGGCTACATCAAGAGGAAACAAACCTTAGAGATAGAACGTAGAACTACAGTATTTTGTCAAGTTTCAAGAAGCTAGCACAAACCGTGTTTGATTTAGAGTTCGAACTGCATCTGTCAATATAGGAGAAAACAGAGTGAAACCTAAAAATTGAAACTGTTCCTGCAAAAGAATGCTTCAACCTAGGAGAACGAAACTTGGGCATCCAAGTTTGATTGGTGCACTGCTCATTACTTGAAAGTATCATGAAGGTCGGAAGAAAAAATATATGATGAGATTTCAGGAGACTGTAGTTTTTTGGCAGCCTAACAACGCCTTTCATTGAATGTGTTATTCGCCAGTCTCTGCTCTAGGGTACATCAAGAGGAAACGAACCTTAGGGATAGAACGTAGAACTACTTTATTGTGTCATGTTTCAAGTAGCTAGCACAAACCGTGTTTGATTTAAAGTTCTAACTGCATCTGTCAATATAGGAGAAAACAGAGTGAAACCTAAAAATTCAAACTGTTCCTGCAAACGAATGCTTCAACCTAGAAGAACCAATCTTGGGCATCCAAGTGGGAATGGTGTACTGATCATTACTTGAATGTATCATGAAGATTGGATGAAAAAATATATGTTGAGATTTCAGGAGACGCTAGTTTTTTGAAAGTTTGGCAACCCCTTTCAATATAAGTGTTATTCGCCAGTCCCTGCATTAGGCTACATCAAGAGGAAACAACCCTTAGAGATAGAACGTAGAACTACTTTATTGTGTCAAGTTTCAAGAAGCTAGCACAAACCGTGTTTGATTTAGAGTTCTAGCTGCATCTGTCAATATAGGAGAAAACAGAGTGAAACCTAGAAATTCAAACTGTTACTGCAAACGAATGCATCAACCTAGGAGAACGAAACTTGGGCATCCAAGTTTGATTGGTGTACTGCTCATTACTTGAAAGTATCATTAAGGTCGGAAAAAAATATGTGTTGAGATTTCAGGAGACACTAGTTTTTTGGCAGCCTAACAACGCCTTTCATTGAAAGTGTTATTCGCCAGTCTGTGCTGAAGGCTACATCAAGAGGAAACAAACCTTAGGGGTAGAATGTAGAACTACTTTATTGTGTCAAGTTTCAAGAAGCTAGCCCAAACCGTGTATGATTTAGAGTTTGAACTACATTTGTCAATATAGAAGAAAACAGTGAAACCTAAAAATTAAAACTGTTACTGCAAACGAATGCTTCAACGTAGGAGAATGAAACTTGAGCATCCAAGTGGGATTGGTGTACTGATCATTACTTGAAAGTATCATGAAGATTGGATGCAAAAATATATGTTGAGATTTCAGAAGACTCTAGTTTTGGGAAGTTTGGCAACCCCTTTCAATAAAAGTGTTATTCGCCAGTAACTGCATTAGGCTACATCAAGAGGAAACAAACCTTAGAGATAGAACGTAGAACTACAGTATTTTGTCAAGTTTCAAGAAGCTAGCACAAACCGTGTTTGATTTAGAGTTCGAACTGCATCTGTCAATATAGGACAAAACAGAGTGAAACCTAAAAATTCAAACTGTTCCTGCAAACGAATGCTTCAACCTAGCAGAACGAAACTTGGGCATCCAAGTTTGATTGGTGCACTGCTCATTACTTGAAAGTATCATGAAGGTCGGAAGAAAAAATATATGATGAGATTTCAGGAGACTGTAGTTTTTTGGCAGCCTAACAACGCCTTTCATTGAATGTGTTATTCGCCAGTCTCTGCTTAAGGGTACATCAAGAGGAAACAAACCTTAGGGATAGAACGTAGAACTACTTTATCTTGTCATGTTTCAAGTAGCTAGCACAAACCGTGTTTGATTTAAAGTTCTAACTGCATCTGTCAATATAGGAGAAAACAGAGTGAAACCTAAAAATTCAAACTGTTCCTGCAAACGAATGCTTCAACCTAGAAGAACAAAACTTGGGCATCCAAGTGGGAATGGTGTACTGATCATTACTTGAATGTATCATGAAGATTGGATGAAAAAATATATGTTGAGATTTCAGGAGACTCTAGTTTTTTGAAAGTTTGGCAACCCCTTTCAATATAGGTGTTCTTCGCCAGTCCTTGCATTAGGCTACATCAAGAGGAAACAAACCTTAGAGATAGAACGTAGAACTACTTTATTGTGTCAAGTTTCAAGAAGCTAGCACAAACCGTGTTAGATTTAGAGTTCTAGCTGCATCTGTCAATATAGGAGAAAACCGAGTGAAACCTAGAAATTCAAACTGTTACTGCAAACGAATGCATCAACCTAGGAGAACGAAACTTGGGCATCCAAGTTTGATTGGTGTACTGCTCATTACTTGAAAGTATCATTAAGGTCGGAAAAAAATATGTGTTGAGATTTCAGGAGACTCTAGTTTTTTGGCAGCCTAACAACGCCTTTCATTGAAAGTGTTATTCGCCAGTATGTGCTGAAGGCTACATCAAGAGGAAACAAACCTTAGGGATAGAATGTAGAACTACTTTATTGTGTCAAGTTTCAAGAAGCTAGCCCAAACCGTGTATGATTTAGAGTTTGAACTACATTTGTCAATATAGGAGAAAGCAGAATGAAACCTAAAAATTCAAACTGTTACTGCAAACGAATGCTTCAACGTAGGAGAAGGAAACTTGAGCATCCAAGTGGGATTGGTGTACTGATCATTACTCGAAAGTATCATGAAGATTGGATAAAAAAATATATGTTGAGATTTCAGAAGACTCTAGTTTTGGGAAGTTTGGCAACCCCTTTCAATAAAAGTGTTATTCGCCAGTAACTGCATTAGGCTACATCAAGAGGAAACAAACCTTAGAGATAGAACGTAGAACTACAGTATTTTGTCAAGTTTCAAGAAGCTAGCACAAACCGTGTTTGATTTAGAGTTCGAACTGCATCTGTCAATATAGTACAAAACAGAGTGAAACCTAAAAATTCAAACTGTTCCTGCAAACGTATGCTTCAACCTAGGAGAACGAAACTTGGGCATCCAAGTTTGATTGGTGCACTGCTCATTACTTGAAAGTATCATGAAGGTCGGAAGAAAAAATATATGATGAGATTTCAGGAGACTGTAGTTTTTTGGCAGCCTAACAACGCCTTTCATTGAATGTGTTATTCGCCAGTCTCTGCTTAAGGGTACATCAAGAGGAAACAAACCTTAGGGATAGAACGTAGAACTACTTTATTGTGTCATGTTTCAAGTAGCTAGCACAAACCGTGTTTGATTTAAAGTTCTAACTGCATCTGTCCATATAGGAGAAAACAGACTGAAACCTAAAAATTCAAACTGTTCCTGCAAACGAATGCTTCAACCTAGAAGAACAAAACTTGGGCATCCAAGTGGGAATGGTGTACTGATCATTACTTGAATGTATCATAAAGATTGGATGAAAAAATATATGTTGAGATTTCAGGAGACTCTAGTTTTTTGAAAGTTTGGCAACCCCTTTCAATATAAGTGTTATTCGCCAGTCCCTGCATTAGGCTACATCAAGAGGAAACAAACCTTAGAGATAGAACGTAGAACTACTTTATTGTGTCAAGTTTCAAGAAGCTAGCACAAACCGTGTTTGATTTAGAGTTCTAGCTGCATCTGTCAATATAGGAGAAAACAGAGTGAAACATAGAAATTCAAACTGTAACTGCAAACGAATGCATCAACCTAGGAGAACGAAACTTGGGCATCCAAGTTTGATTGGTGTACTGCTCATTACTTGAAAGTATCATTAAGGTCGGAAAAAAATATGTGTTGAGATATCAGGAGACTCTAGTTTTTTGGCAGCCTAACAACGCCTTTCATTGAAAGTGTTGTTCGCCAGTCTGTGCTGAAGGCTACATCAAGAGGAAACAAACCTTAGGGATAGAATGTAGAACTACTTTATTGTGTCAAGTTTCAAGAAGCTAGCCCAAACCGTGTATGATTTAGAGTTTGAAATATATTTGTCAATATAGAAGAAAACAGTGAAACCTAAAAATTCAAACTGTTACTGCAAACGAATGCTTCAACGTAGGAGAATGAAACTTGAGCATCCAAGTGGGATTGGTGTACTGATCATTACTTGAAAGTATCATGAAGATTGGATGCAAAAATATATGTTGAGATTTCAGAAGACTCTAGTTTTTGGAAGTTTGGCAACCCCTTTCAATAAAAGTGTTATTCTCCAGTCCCTGCATTAGGCTACATCAAGAAGAAACAAACCTTAGAGATAGAACGTAGAACTACAGTATTTTGTCAAGTTTCAAGAAGCTAGCACAAACCGTGTTTGATTTAGAGTTCGAACTGCATCTGTCAATATAGGACAAAACAGAGTGAAACCTAAAAATTCAAACTGTTCCTGCAAACGAATGCTTCAACCTAGGAGAAGGAAACTTGGGCATCCAAGTTTGATTGGTGCACTGCTCATTACTTGAAAGTATCATGAAGGTCGGAAGAAAAAAATATATGATGAGATTTCAGGAGACTGTAGTTTTTTGGCAGCCTAACAACGCCTTTCATTGAATGTGTTATTCGCCAGTCTCTGCTTAAGGGTACATCAAGAGGAAACAAACCTTAGGGATAGAACGTAGAACTACTTTATCGTGTCATGTTTCAAGTAGCTAGCACAAACCGTGTTTGATTTAAAGTTCTAACTGCATCTGTCAATATAGGAGAAAACAGAGTGAAACCTAAAAATTCAAACTGTTCCTGCAAACGAATGCTTCAACCTAGAAGAACAAAACTTGGGCATCCAAGTGGGAATGGTGTACTGATCATTACTTGAATGTATCATGAAGATTGGATGAAAAAATATATGTTGAGATTTCAGGAGACTCTAGTTTTTTGAAAGTTTGGCAACCCCTTTCAATATAAGTGTTCTTCGCCAGTCCCTGCATTAGGCTACATCAAGAGGAAACAAACCTTAGAGATAGAACGTAGAACTACTTTATTTTGTCAAGTTCAAGAAGCTAGCACAAACCGTGTTAGATTTAGTGTTCTAGCTGCATCTGTCAATATAGGAGAAAACAGAGTGAAACCTAGAAATTCAAACTGTTACTGCAAACGAATGCATCAACCTAGGAAGAACGAAACTTGGGCATCCAAGTTTGATTGGTGTACTGCTCATTACTTGAAAGTATCATTAAGGTCGGAAAAAATATGTGTTGAGATTTCAGGAGACTCTAGTTTTTTGGCAGCCTAACAACGCCTTTCATTGAAAGTGTTATTCGCCAGTCTGTGCTGAAGGCTACATCAAGAGGAAACAAACCTTAGGGATAGAATGCAGAACTACTTTATTGTGTCAAGTTTCAAGAAGCTAGCCCAAACCGTGTATGATTTAGAGTTTGAACTACATTTGTCAATATAGGAGAAAGCAGAATGAAACCTAAAAATTCAAACTGTTACTGCAAACGAATGCTTCAACGTAGGAGAATGAAACTTGAGCATCCAAGTGGGATTGGTGTACTGATCATTACTCGAAAGTATCATGAAGATTGGATAAAAAATATATGTTGAGATTTCAGAAGACTCTAGTTTGGGGAAGTTTGGCAACCCCTTTCAATAAAAGTGTTATTCGCCAGTAACTGCATTAGGCTACATCAAGAGGAAACAAACCTTAGAGATAGAACGTAGAACTACAGTATTTTGTCAAGTTTCA